>NW_019384596.1:302241-577383 GCF_000671375.1 Centruroides sculpturatus | reverse complement strand
TGAATTAAAACAATCTTAGAAAGTTCTTAAATCATCAGAAATTTACTGAAATAAATAATTTAAAAGCTGTAATTTCAATTTAGAAAGAAATCTTCTCTTTGATAATATGCAAGCTATTAATATACACTTATTTTTCTTTAGATGCTCTTATTTTAAAATTATACAAAGCAAAACTAAACAATCCATTCAAATAGAAAAATACTGCTGCAAAACTGCTCACTTTTAAAAATGAGTCTCATAACAAAAGTAAAATAGCATTGTATGATATGTTAATTTATCAATCAACACAATATTTCAATGTATAACATCCAATTTCTCTTTTAATAAAAAAAACATATCAGGGTTATGTAAATATATTTAGATATTATTGGATTCATTTATATTAAAGCTATTGTAAAATTTCTAATACTATTACTTTGTATAAAAAACTGAACTTACAAGAATTGTGGATGGAGGTTCCAGTGATGAATAAATGCTGAAATGAAATAAATATNTTTTTACATCTATGCGTTAAAAGTATTTTACAATTTGTTTGGACTGCACATGATTTTTTCTGTAAATATATATTATTTTTCACTTATATACTTTGATTTCTTTTTGTAATATTATTTACTTTATATGCGATAAAAGAAAATAATTAAACTAGTTTTCAATATTTTTAACTATTTACTATTAAAAAAAAACTATCAGATATAAAATAGATTTTTATTAAAAAACACTACGCCTGCAAGCCATCGAACCACTTCATGAGGCCATACGATGGCTGACGGTTGGAGCCAACTTTATAGATATCCGTGAGAGGCCACCACTAGGATGTAAAACAACATCTTACAAAGCTAGGATAATTTAACCTTGAGTGAAACTACATTTCTTATAGCAACGTCGAGCAGTCGGATAGCTCTGTATGGCCTTAATTAATATGACTGCAGGCATGTCGAATGGTGGTTAACGTATTACAGATGAAAAAACAAAATTTGGCATGGTAACTTGTATATAAGGGACATTGATGCTAATAAATTTTGTTGGTTAATGGTCAAAGGAGTGAGGAGATAATGTGGTGTGATGTGTCATATCTCACGAGGGGTTGGACTTAATGAAAATGTTGTTCATTATTAGCATTTACAATTTTTTATAAGACTCATCACTACCCTCAGAATTATGCTTTTTGTCATTCAATAATAATTAAAAATATAAAAATACTTTTATAACAAAACCTCATAACAGATGATGTCTCTCACAATTTTATTAATTTTATCAGTAATATAAAAGTAATTTTTAAAATAAAATCTTGTAACAGTTTGGGAAGTTATGCAACTCATTGAAAGTTTTTTTACTATCACACACTAACAGAAAAAATATTTTTAATAATTTAGATATTGAAACTTGTTTAAATCTTTTTTCATATTTGTTCTATTAAAAAAAACTATTAAAATTAAATATACAGTGGTGCCTCGTATAAAATACGCCTCAAATAATGGACGCTGCAAACAATGGACTTTCTGTTTGGCTGTTACGTGACTCGAGCAATGAACTGGTTGCGAACAACAGACTTTCCATTCGGTAGTTACGGGAGGCGAACAACAAACTTTCTGCAAACAAGTGCAAATGATGTTTCCACTCTTTTGCCATTGCCATGACAATCTGCTATTTTTATAATATATTAGTATTATTAGAATATATTATTAGTATATCTGTAGTACAGAGCTCCTATTGGGATTCGGCTTGCTCCCTTGTTTATTACGTACATCACCTCAGCACAGGGTATTTACATTTATTCAAGTGTTGTGCAAATCATGGCTTCTAAAAAAAACAGAAAGGTGATTTCAATTGAAACAATGCAAGAAATCATTAGAAGGAGTGAAAGTTGACAAAAACTTCTTTGTCAAATGGGGAGAGGTTCAGGAGTTTACCAACACTCATTACCCAAACAGAGCTGAGGCCAACAGGATCAATGATCTCTACAATGACACCCTTGCCAGTCATTTCCGACAGGTGTTGAAAAAGAGAGAGAAACAGACCACCTTGGACGTGTTTTTTAAGAAACCAGCAGGCAATAAACAAAGGATGGAACAAGAGGAGTTGACCCTGCAAGTCCCGGTAGCCTTTCCTGAATCTGACTCCGATTAAAAAACAATAAAAAGAGACCTGCTGCAATGTGTAAAAAGTCTATCTGTATGAATGTGTGAATAAAGTGTTCCTCCACCTCCTCCTCACAACATCTCACTACCCGGCATAATTGGTGACTGCTCCATTTTCATTTTTTTTATGGTACAGTATGATTATTTTATGCTACAAAACAAATTATATGTTTTAACATGTATTTCTATGGGAAAATGCATTTCGTTTAATGGACTTTTCACTTAACGGATGTGCACTTGGAACGGATTAAGTACGTTATACGAGGCACCACTGTATTAAAAAAAATACAAACAAGTCTAAAATCAAGTATTTCAACTGCATGTTTTAATTTAATAAATTATATATTATTTATAATAATATAAATTTATATTTATAATAATATAAATTATTAAAAGTTGAAAATCATCTAATTGACTTTGTCCATATATATGGATAAAGTTAATTAGATGATTTTCAACTTTTAATAATTTTAATTATATGAATAAAAATATAGAAAAATTATATTTAAGAGTAATCTAAAATAAAAATTATAAACTTTCATTGAATTAAAACAATCTTAGAAAGTTCTTAAATCATCAGAAATTTACTGAAATAAATAATTTAAAAGCTGTAATTTCAATTTAGAAAGAAATCTTCTCTTTGATAATATGCAAGCTATTAATATACACTTATTTTTCTTTAGATGCTCTTATTTTAAAATTATACAAAGCAAAACTAAACAATCCATTCAAATAGAAAAATACTGCTGCAAAACTGCTCACTTTTAAAAATGAGTCTCATAACAAAAGTAAAATAGCATTGTATGATATGTTAATTTATCAATCAACACAATATTTCAATGTATAACATCCAATTTCTCTTTTAATAAAAAAAACATATCAGGGTTATGTAAATATATTTAGATATTATTGGATTCATTTATATTAAAGCTATTGTAAAATTTCTAATACTATTACTTTGTATAAAAAACTGAACTTACAAGAATTGTGGATGGAGGTTCTGCAAATTGATGTCTAAATTTCTGTGAAAATAAAAAATTTATATAATTTAATCTATATAAAAAAAATTTCTTAAGTGATAATATCCAAAAAAATCAGTTTTATTCTGTTAATATCAAAAATTAAAGAAATAAACATATCTAAATTTATAAATAAATTTTAAGACCTGTTTTTTTTTTTAATATAAAATTTCTTAAAACAAAAGACTTTAGAAAAAGTTAACAAAACAAAACACTACATTTATATTTAAGAAATCAAATTTAGTTAGCAATAGGTATTTTCACAATTTCTTTTTAAATTTATAGAATATAATTTTTAAAGGAAGATTTGATTCTTAAAACAGAAATTTTACTTTTATTTCATTTCAAATGTCTTCATGCAAAATTTCTGAAAAAGGATTTAATTCTTCAAAAAAAATTTCTCATTTTGTTTTATTTTCAAATTGTATAAATCATTGGGTTGTAAAGGTAAAATTCAGATTTTTTGAAAAAACAATGTATTGACAATTAACTCAACAAAGATTACACTTCAGCCTGATAGGTAATCACCAACATCAATCACATCTTGCCACTTTGCTGCAAACTTTCAATCTTGTGAGGCTAAAATGACCAGGGTTTTTCTTTGAAGAAAATCTCAAGCATTGTTCTCACACGGATATTGTCATTGTCATAACCGTATTAGCAAAATGGTTCTGAAGGATGCAAAACAGATAATAAGTTGACACTAAGTCTGGGCTGTAAGTTGGATAATGCAGACCTTCCCAACCCAGACTGGCCACCTTCTCGATTATTTTTGCTTTATGTGATGACACATTGTCTTGGTGGTATCAGACTGTCAATTTTTATGAGAATACAGTAAAGTGTCGTTTATCCGAATCAATTGGGGACTGAAGTTGTTCGGATAACTTATTTTTCAGATGATCGATTGTGTACGAAAAAATATATTAACCTATCCTGTGTTAAAATTTTTCTCCATTGCATGTCACTTCGCATTGAATTTTTGTCGATGTTAAGCCTAAAATATACTTTTTAAAATAATAATCATGGCTATTGTATCGTTAAAAATGATTTCTTTATTTCTTACAAACAAAATAAATATATTGAAAAATATAAAAACCAAAAAATATATACTTTAGAAGATGATCTAGTATCAAAAACATTCGATTTAACACAACACACAATCCTCAGAAAAACACCACACAAAAGTGCCAGTGCTGACAGCTAAAAACACACACCAACAAAAAAAAATTATTAGAGTAGCCCAAGATATAGCCAAAGATTGCAGCACCACAGCACTAGTGGAAATTTAAATTTGCCGACTGGAATGCTTTCGAATAACCGACTTTCGGATAAATGACGCTCTACTGTATTCAAGTTTGCTAATTCTCTGGTGGTCAACCATGGATTATCATCTATCAGTTGTAGAAGAATGTCATCATCAATTGTGAAATCACTGCCTGAATGGAGTTCATCTTGAAGCCAAAAATCTACATCCTTGAATTTCTTCAATTGTAGAAAGTCTGTCCATTGACAGTGTACTCACCGAAAGCCTTGCAGATGAGATTATGAACTTTCATTGTATTGTGGCCATTTTTGAAGTGATAGAACACAGCATGCAAATGTGTTATTTCAAAAGTTTCATATTGTCAGACATTGCTGATGTGTCTATTTCAAATTAAATATAATGAAATACAATTTAGTTATTCTATTTATATACACATTGGATGTTCTAGAATTTTTTTTCAGCCATTTCTAAAAAATCAAAATGTATAAATTTCACCTTCACAATCTAATATTTTGAAATCTGACAATTAAAAGTATTTTGCATTAATTAAAATATGGCTTTTTATATATAAATCCAAAGTGTTTCATCTTGTTAAAAAATAGAAGAATTAAAGAAGGCTATCTACAAAAACTGTTATTACTAATTAATTAAACTTAGTGCACCTAACACCCAACTCTAGTACCAAATTAGAAATGAATTTGGCACTAGAGTAAGGCATTAGGTACCATCTCATAAATTCATTTCTAATTTATAATCATTATATCCAAATTTAGCCCGATCATTTACAGCAGTTGTGGGTGTATATTTGCATAATATCAGGTTTTGATTGGTGTGTATATTTGTATATCTATACTTTGCCAGAGTTGGGATGGCCAACTGAGTGCCTTGAGTGGATGTTTCTGACCAAGGGCACGAATGCTTCCCCAGTTGGCACTGTAATAACCATCGATGGTTATATCTTAAACTTATATATACTGAAAGAGGAGATTGGACCGAAGGTCCAGGTAGCGTAACTGACAATTCATAGTAAGTGGGTAGTGGGTTCGAGTCCTGCTTCGGGCAGATTCTTTTCTTCCAGTTTATCTAAATTAATTAATTAAATATTATAATTATTACTTTTAATATGAGATGGCACCTAACTCTAGTGCCATATTCATTTATAATTATTATATCCAAATTTAGGCTGATCATTTATGGTAGTTGTGGGTGTATATAGTAGGAAAGTGTCACTACAGCAAAAGCAAAATTGGACATAATTTTGCTTCTGATTATTTTAAATGAAATTTAACAGTAAAACAGATGCAATAAGGTTAATCTATATTAAATAAGCTTCTAAATTATGTAAAATATAAATGTAGTTCATATTCAAGTATGGACAAACTGGAAGTAAAATTGGAAGTAAAATTTATATATAGAATATGCTAAGGCAAAATCTATTTTAAAAGTACAACATTAATTAATAAAACTATAACTGAAATATTAATTTTATTAAGTTAAAGTTAAAAAATTAATGAATACTTTAATATTTGATGTCATATTTACCAAGGCCTCTGTCAAAATATCTGGACGGTGATCAGACGAAAAGCGCATAGTATCTGTCTTTTTTCCTTTTTTCATTGTTATTAAAAATTCATTACTTATTTGACCTTTTAGATTAGGTGCTATACTAATAAATTCATTATAAGGCCACTATAAAAATAAAATAATGTTTTAATTATCATGTAACAATTATTTTCATTTTAAGTTAATAAGATTTCAAACATTAAATCATGAAGTAAAAACTAAATTTATATTATTGTTTATTAATAAACCTTTAAAAAATTAGATATGTTTTCTTTTATTTGCACATAAAATGTACCCTTATTGATATTATCTAAAACAGTGTTCCGCAACCGGTGTGCCGCCACAACGTGAAAGGTGTGACGTGAACTTTACATATTCTATTAATCTCAAATTTTATTTATATATTTTTATCACAGTTGTTGTGTTTATTATGCTTGTATTTCATTCACTGATGAAATAAGATGATGTTAAAGCAATAAACACATATGTCGTCACAGTACTCACTTATTTTTTTGGAGTTATACATTGGACTCACACAGATCTTGAACAATTCCAAATGAAAACAACAACACTTACTAAGCATAAACATCATTCTAAATCTGTCATAGAAAGATTAAAGCAATCGTGGGAAGAGCCTACATGGCTAGCATCTCCATATCAACCAAAATAAGAAAAAAAAGAAGGAAGGAGAAAAAATCATGGGCTCAAAAGGCACTCCATGGCAGACATCCTTACGACCTGGCCCAGGATTTTGTTAACAAAACAGCGTCAAATAGCTGGTTAGCTCCGGGATGCCTCTTTGGAGAGATGAAAGGATTCATGATTGCCATACAGGATCAGGTCATAATACTAAAAACTACAGAAAATGCATACTCAAAGATACAACACTTTTCACAAAATACACATTTTCTGCATGTGTCATTTGTGAAATGACACATGCAGAAAATGTCACATCATGCCAGAAATTAGACAACACATCACTTCTGGTTGCAAGCTCTTGGCACAGACAAATTATTTACACAGACACAATCAAGTAGCAAATATAATACACCAAGAGCTTGCAAAGAAACACAAACTAGTAGACATTCACAAACTATACTACAAATACATTCCACACACAGTATTGGAAAACAACACGCACAAAATGTACTACGACAGAGCCATAATCACAGATAAAACAATTTACCACAACAGACCAGACATCACACTCATTGACAAACACAATAAAATCACATACATTATAGACATCTGTTCCAAACACTCACAATGTACAAAACACATGCACTGAAAAAATGAGCAAGTACACAGAACTCGCCAAGGAAATAAGGCATATATGGAGGATGGATAGGGTTCTTATTATACCTCTCGTTTTACCCTCTACAGGTGTCATACCACACACGCTCACACAAGCCTGTAAACATTAAAATTGAATAGAAACACATACATCACGCTACAGAAGGCCACTATATTGAATACATATCATATTGTTAGGAAATTCCTGAATACAGACATACACTGACACACTTATTTAATTTTTGCCTTGTTTTGGTTATTATGCTGTGTCCTGCGTAATATACAGCCATAGGTGTCAACCGAGTGTAACTCACAAAACTCAACATAATAATAATAATAGATTTATGGCATTATGAAATTCTACTAATAGTATCATATCATATGTTTTTGAGGGGAATAACATTTTTGTATGCCGTGTTGAGTCATGTCGAGTCAGAGGTGTGCCACAAGTAGGAAAAGGTTGCGGAACTCTGATCTAAAAGTAGTAGTAACAAATATCAATAGACAAATACATAATGTAACATTTAATTATACAGAATTATTTAGATAAAATTCTCTTACTAAGACATATGAAATTCTTAGATTTTATGTATTTCTTACCAATATGCTATCTCATTTAAATTATATTAAAAAAAAATTATTCTCCAACTGATTGGACATATAAAACATTTTTAAAAACTAAAATTGCTTAATAATATTACAGAAAAAAAAATCCCTATATTTACTTTATGCAAAATCCTAGGACAATGATTCTAGACTTTTAAAGATTTAACAGTAAATTTCTCAAATTTTTGAAAAATTTACATAAACTATGATATTTTTATTGAAACCTAAGCTTGAATAGATCAATAATTGATAACTATAAACAATCATCATCTTCAATTTCCACTATCCTAAGATTGTCACAAGAACAGCAATTCCAGTAGTTTCCCATTCCAGCTGCTGGAATTCCAAGACACAAGAGCATTTACTCCTCTTCCCTTTCTTGAAAATAGAAATTTTAACCCCAATCTGCCATGCTTCGTTGTCTTCCCAGAATTCCATGCTACCTGACAAACATTAGGTAACTTGGATATGCCATCAGTATTCAAGACTCTTAACATTTCAGAATGTTCCTTCAGAATGAACATTCCTTCTTCAGTCCAACTTAGTATGACTTATCTGTATGATTATAAGGTAATTCTAAATTATTGTTGAGGTTTCCATGCCTTATAATTTTCCATCTAAAAAAACAAAACAAAACTGCTTACAGAATATGAAAGTGTAAATTTGTAGAATTTCGCCAGATGATAATTTAGTTTAATCAAAAAGTAAAAGTGTAACTCAAGAAGTTTTATTTAACAATGCTGTACTTATAGCATTAATATCTCAGAGATATGACATCATACTTCAAAATAATATTGTTAAAGAGAAAGCAATGCGTGTATTTTGGTTTTTTGAAACAAAGTTTGATATCACAATACAATGTCATTACAGAACTCAGTACAGAAAAGATCCACCTTCAAATGATATTCAATGTTGGTTAAAGGAATTTCAAGAAACTAGTAGTATTAAACATCAAAAAGGAATGGAAAGATCAAACACTTCACCTGTTTTCTTGAAGTCCACAAAAATCAACTAGTCATTCTTTTTTTGTAGTTAGATATACCATAAATGATCATTTAGAAAATTGTTTATTTCTCGGAAATTTCTTGACATGCATTTGCTTGTCCTAGTATATTTGCTTGCATGGTAGTATAGACTAATCCATATCTGCCATATTCATCTGATATTATGTCATATGATTTCTTTTTGTGGTGATACAGGAAAGATATTGTTTATAAGGTCCCTGTGATTTTCCTTAAAGAACTGACGCTCAGAACTGTTGTTGAAGTAAACAGTTAATCAGTGCAGAAAATGAAATAAAATTGATCATCACTTGGGAATCAAATGTGCCACAAAAAGGTAAACATTTGGTTATGAAAAACCAGCTTTTTGCCAGAATTACTCTAGATTGATTTTTAAATAAATTGTAAGATACCAATTGTGCCTATCTATAGTTCAAGTTTCATTATAGGTAAAATATAAATTAATCAAATAACACCAGATTCATTGAGTCAAAAACTATCTTTGAGAATAGATGATTGGCTAAATATATAAATAAACACTCTATACTCTGAAAATTAAATCTAACAACATGTTGACAACTTTTTTTTTAAATACATCTAAATGATAAGTATGTCTGATATTTTATGACTTGTGTGTGTTTTTTTAAATATATTGCTTTTGTTCTTTTTTTATCATCATTACCTTAACAAACTTCAGTTATTCCTTTATCATCTAAATACAAAAAAATAAAAATAATTTAAAATAAAATAAATATAAACAGATTAAACACACTCAAATATCAGCTTTGTAAACAAACTGACAAAATAATAAAGAACTAGATATTTATTGAAGCTATAATTATTTCATTACATCAACTGTACATCAATACTACATTTTAAATCTAATCATCAAATTCCAATGTTTTGTAAAACTTTATACTTTCCATATCTATGTTACAATTTATAATTATTCTTTATATAAAGAATATTTATCTCTATATTGATTAAATAACTAAATACTTAAGAATCTTAATAAAATAATAATAAATGGCAGGACAAAATAAAATATTAATTTAAGATAAATATCTTTATAAAACAGCCAGATAGAACTTTATTGACTGTTTTGACACTGTGGCACTGAGGTCTTATAAAGACCTCAAAGGTTGAAGTTTACATCAATAAATAATTTTTATTGTTTGTTTTTTGAGATTTCATGTATTTTTGATAATTTTACTCAACATACTTTTTTGAAATTACTATTTCATTTTTCTGTTAGAAGTCTGTTTCTAATCATATACTTCATATCAGTGAGTTAATGAGTCAATGAGACCACTGTAATAAAATTACACACACACACATATATATATATACACACACACACATATACAAAAAGACACCATATATATATATAAGGTAGCTTTGATTTTTCACATGCACTGTTTACCATATAGATAGTTCATCTCCAAAAATATTAAATAAAAAATATATTATAAAAATGCATATAAGGAATTCAAAAAACACTTTTCAATCCTTCTAAATAAATGGAAGTTAAGAACCTTAAATTGAAAATGTAGTTTATACTTTCATTTAAAATTATGAAGACTTACTATTATAAACATATTTCTCTATCTGTAACATACAAATATTTTTAAATTATAGTTTAAACTACTCACCTGATTCGTAATTTCCATTGTGCTAGGATTATATGTAGTAATTCCAAGTGTTCCCACAGAAAATATTCTTTTATACCTATAAATTTTTAATTTCATTTTAATTTAACAAATAACAATAGGAATTATAAAAAAAAAGTCCAAATAAATCAGCTTCTTATTCAATCACTAAGTTACTATATATGCATCTCCATTTGTGAATTTGATAATTTTTAGATGTACATTGGCTATTATGTTCACTTCAAGAATACTAAACTCTTAAAAACCATCACAGACCAACACACAGGAAATCTCTATAAAAAAAATACTATACACAAACATAATACACTGGATTCTTGATCTATTGTTTTTGATGAACTTGAGGGAAAATGATTGACATGAAATTTATGACATCAATGTTTTTATTGTTTATCTCTTATGAAATGTGTATTTTTCCAGTAATAGGCTTATATGATGACTTTCTGTAATACTAAACAATATGGATCACGTACAGACACATTCATTTATTCTACATTTTAAAAAATTGTTAAGAATACTGAAATTTTTCTATTTTCGTTTGGTAAGAATACTAAATGTATTGACTCTTTTCTTACACTTGAAGATAATACTGTAGAAGTGTTGAAAATGTTCGTAAGTGACAAAAGTTTATAATTTCACTGTGTGTTGATTCTTTTACGGAAAAGAGTTCTGACTTTTCTCACTTATCCAGATATGATCCCTACCTCAAGATAATGCAACATTGCTAATCTTATGAAAGGAAATCATTGTATCTGCCCCTTGAAATTATCGGATTTCACTTTAAATTATTGTATATCCATCTTGATCCTTTACACTTACATCTTTTATCTGTAGAAATATTAACAAGGTTTGCCCTATTTCAGAATCTTGTAAACTTTTTATCTGCAATCTCTTCTTACAACAAAAAAATTTTACACACATTTTACAATGAAGAAGTTTTCATGACACTCCCTCATATGATGCAAAACAAACCTCTGAATAAGCTAAATTTATGTTTTTTTTCATACAATTTCAGCATCCCAAACATTAACAAATATGTAACACATTCCTTTATATACCGTACTTATTTCATATACACAAACCTTAATTTTTCCAAATTTTTGCAACCATCTAAAATTTTTAGTCCACTACAAGTGGTCACAACTCCCTATGCCAAAAAAGTTTCAGTTCTAGATGGTTCACTAGATGGAAACTATACTCTATAGGTACTAATTAACACATTTTATTACATTTTGTACAAGTAGAAGCATAATGTCATTTCAACAGAACATTTATTTGCACAAACTTTCTTTTCACATCAATTTGAGCATTTTATCAGTGTAGGTCTAAAAATATAACAGTTAGCCATCTCAAAAAGTATGACAAAGGTGCTACCTTATAATCGAGGATGTACAGTAATAGTCAATCTAAAAACTCCTAAAAATTTAGTAGTCCTCTACTAGCAAAAAAAACACTAATATCAATGAAAAAGAAAGGCATATAAAAATAGATTGCAAATTAATTTTTTCAATAATTAATGGTTATTTTTCAAAATAAGGCATAGTTGTATGGGGCCCAAAATAATCATACAAATATGATAATTATTGTACAGATAGAAACTCTGAGACAACATGCTAATTTTTACCAGTGTTGCCAGGCTTTAAGAGGAAATGTTGCCAAAGTACAGTATTTTGTAAAACAGTATAGAAAAAGTAGCTAAAAATCACAATAAAACTGATTAACTATAGTCAAATTTGACATGCTTTTATTTTTAGTACACAAAAATCAGTGTTTCAATTTAGCACCCTCCATTGTAAGTAAAACTGATGCGAGATAACATTTTTCTTTCAATTAAAATACAGAACAAACATTGTGGGAAAACAAACAATGCAGGGAGAACACAGCAAAAATTAACATTACATATAATATAGGTCCTTACTTGGGACTAAAGAAAACAACTAATAGATGTGAAAAAACAATTGATACAGGAACGATAGATCAACAATCCACTGTATTAAGAACTCAAGTATTAATCATAATGATGCTGCTTACTTATCCACAGCATGGAAGTATTTTATAAAGATGAGGTTAAAACTATACACTAATTACTATTGTTTATATTCAATAGTTTTGTGATTTATTATGAACATTGTATTTTATGATTTCTTTATTATTTTTTGTATTTTATTTTATGCTATTTTTAGTAATTTATCATTGATTCACATTTAGAACACTTCTAAGAACATTAAAATTTAAATTTAAAGAATTCTACTATATAAATGTTTGATCCCAAGGACGACTACTCAGATAGCCAGAAATGTTTAATAAAAAATTGTTTCTGGAACAGGCTATAATTCTTTAGATTTATAACTCAAAAATTTTCATTCCAATTTGGGAATTTCAAATTGTATAATTTCAACCTGAAGCAGGTTTATAAAAAATAAGCTGAAAATGTTTGTTATACAAACTCTTTGTTCTGGAAAATTATGTAAGGTGTTGATTTTCTTACTAGTTATCCATTCCACTTGTAATTTTGAACTTTAAAATTTAAAATATTTAAAAATATATTATTTTTCAATATCGCTATATTTCGTGACAATAGCAAAGGACACGCGTTAATTCATTTTTATCGAGTATCGAATCATTTCCTTGTTTTGGTAGAATGTAAAATTGATCTATTATTTCACTATGAGAAATAATCAAGCATAAGAGATCAATAAGCATGAAGTATAAGGATAAAATGTTGCTTTTTAATTAACATAGTGAAATTTTGTAAGGTTATCCATTGCTACAGAACAAGGCTCATAACATAAATTTATTTATATACAGGTCGGACGAGCAACCGGTAAAATTCGCAATCTCATAATAGAGCCATTTGTCCCGCATTCTGAGGTATGAAAGCATTTGATATAGTANATTTAATTGCTACATAACAGAATGTATATTAGATTTTATAACTTGATTAAACTTATAACTAAAATAGTAAATGTACATATTAATCATAATTACCTTCCCTTCCATGAATGCTTTGTAACAAAATACAGAGCAAGGTCTTTGTTTTCTTTTATATATGTCATATTTGACTGAAAAAGAAAAATATTTTTAATATGTATGTTCTTAGTATACTTTACAAAAAGATATCTCAAATTTTGCAAAAAGTTTGTCAATATTTTATATTATTAAAGACAGTTACCTAACAAATTGCAAATTTGTTAGATAACATTGAACTTGATTAAAAAAGTAGACTGTTCATAATGAATTTTCATTTAAACGTATCTACAATGTAAAATACAGAAGTAATTATAAATTTATACTTATAATTGCTTCTGAAATTATGCTTAAAACTAAATATTATCAGAAATAAATACAGAATATTTTTAATAGTGATAAATCATTTATTTATTGTTTTCATAATTATATTTTTCATTTCTCTTCCTTGTTATAATATTGTATTATCAATATTTTATAAATCTGTCAATGCTTCCTCATTTCATTATTTCACAGCAAGCACTGTCAGATAAAACAAAATACTGAATTACCAATGAGATAATAACCAAGTACCATATTCCAATTTTTATATATTTCAGCTAAAACATATTTTATTATTATTATATCTTTGATAACATATTTACATTTTGAAAGCTATCTTTTATTTAAAAAAATAAAATCTATAGTTTCAAAATTTAAAAATTATTTAAACAGCTGATTTTCAAAAATTATAATTTACATTAAATTCATTATTTAAAATGAATCAAACTAATTAAAGTTGTATACATTGTAAAAAATATTCAGGTGTATATAACAGTATTTGCCTGTAATTCAAACTGTTAAGTGCCTGAATATACTTAACAAATTAGGTCTATATTAATTTTAAATAATGCTATATATTCGTACAATTTTATTTGAAAAGTTTTAATTATCATTAGAATTAGTTAAATTAATAATAATCATGCCTTTTTTTTTAAAACAAAAAAAAAGTGAATTTTTGTTTGTTTCTTTCTGTTTTTGATGAGAAACAGTTCATAGAACAGTTTCTCATCAAACTTTGAATATTTCTTCTCAAAATAAGGAATTTTGTGTAATGAAGAGGTAACAATTCATATCAGTGAGAAATTGGAAGTGAAGTGTTGCATATTTCTCTCTAAATTTTAGCCTAGATAATCAGAAGTTTAATTGATTATTGGCAATCTAAATTATTGCAAGTGTACTAAATACAGTGGAACCTCTCTTAATGAGCACCTCTCAATGAATAATTCACATAATGAGCAAAACAAATTGTTAAACAATTACTTGCTTAACGAGCGATGTTTCACATAATGAGTGACAAGGAGAGGGAAAGGCCTGGTTTGTGTGCATGCTACATCAGTCTCTGTTTAGCACTTGTTCCGCTAGCATTTTACTGTCGCTTGTGATCACACATTTTTCCAAACTTGTGTTCAGACATATTACATGTAAACATCAACAACCATAGCCCATTATATAATAAACACACCTAATGATATGCCAAATTCTTGGGCTACGTAAAGGCTATAAGAATTCGGCTGCAAGAAAAGGTGTTTTAGTAAGTGTTTTGATATTACAGTATGCAGTCTAGAACGATTTGTAAAGGCTATAATTAAATATTAAAAAATAATTAATCTGACTAGAGGTAGGCAGTTATACCTACCTCTCGTATTAAATTTAATGACTAATTCCAAATTAAATCTTAGAAATGTCTAAATTAAAATTATTTATTTATAATTATTAAATTTAATATGAGATGGAAGCATAACTACTACCTCTAGTGAAATTAATTAATTTTTAATGTTTAATTATAGCCTTTACATAGCCTAAAAATTTGGCATATCATTTGGCTGTTTGAGAGAGATATTTTTTCAATTTTTTTGTTTTCTGCAAATCAAATTCACATTCCAGGTTGGTTCATTCTGCACTAGAAGAAAAGATAATGATAAATATAGACATGAACTAATTACAAATATTCTTTAAAATACTTTTACTAATTTTCAAACTATAATTGATTATTTCCTTCTAATATGGTCTTCATCTACTCTTTATCTAATTAAGAGAGTCAGCAATTCCCTACATAAAGTTTATTTTCTAATCAATAAATTAAGTAACCTTTCATTAGTCTGGAAAGTTAGCTAGATTACAACTTGGACTTCTAGATCTTTATCTCAGAACTCAAAGTAAACATTTTAACTCTGTTTTTTTTTTTTAAGTATTATAATATTATATCATTAATAATATCACTCTGTGTACCATCCCATNATCTAATACAGTAGAGCGTCGATTATCCGAAAGTCAATCATCCGAAAGAATTCCAGTCGGCAAATTTAAATTTTCGCCAGTATAGCCAAAAAATTTGGCATATCATTTGGCTGTTTGAGAAGGATATTTTTTCAATTTTTTTGTTTTCTGCAAATCGAATTCACATTCCAGGTTGGTTCATTCTGCACTAGAAGAAAAGATAATGACAAATATAGACATGAACTAATTACAAATATTCTTTAAAATACTTTTACTAATTTTCAAACTATAATTGATTATTTCCTTCTAATATGGTCTTCATCTACTCTTTATCTAATTGAAAGAGTCAGCAATTCCCTACATAAAGTTTATTTTCTAATCAATAAATT
The DNA here is from genome assembly GCF_000671375.1 of Centruroides sculpturatus. Taxonomy (NCBI): domain Eukaryota; kingdom Metazoa; phylum Arthropoda; class Arachnida; order Scorpiones; family Buthidae; genus Centruroides; species Centruroides sculpturatus. Next base: position 561,217 of record NW_019384596.1, on the reverse strand, counting down.
AAGTAACCTTTCATTAGTCTGGAAAGTTAGCTAAATTATAACTTGGACTTCTAGATCTTTATCTCAGAACTCAAAGTAAACATTTTAACTCTTATTTTTTCAAGTATTATAATATTATATCATTAATNTATATATTCATATAATTTTATCATACCTTTTATTCTTTTATATTTTCTGTTATTTTCTTCATATTATTTTAATTTATCTTTTTATATTTTATTCTTTTTATTTCATCCTAATTTATTGTTATTTTAATTTTTAGCATGTTTTACTATTACTACTACTTTCAAAATTCAAAGAATGATGTAATTGCAACTTCAAATTATCGAAGATTTATGTATTTCTGTACAATATGCCAAATTCCATATAACTCATGTAAGTTATTAAGCAAACGGAATACAGATAAATATACACAATGTTATTTTTCATTATATTAATGAAAATGATATACAGTAGACCCCCTATAACGCTTAGATACGTTCCACGCTAACCGAAAATTACGTTGTAGGAANTTATATTTTATTTCTTTTATTTCATCCTAATTTATTATTTTAATTTTTAGCATGTTTTACTATTACTACTACTATACTCAAAATTCAAAGAATGATGTAATTGCAACTTCAAATTATCGAAGATTTATGTATTTCTGTACAATATGCCAAATTCCAATAACTCATGTAATTTATTAAGCAAACGGAATACAGATAAATATACACAATGTTATTTTCATTATATTAATAAAAATGATATAATGCAAAAGTTAACAGGATGTATCCAGTGAGAATCTCACAGGCTGCCAGATAGATTTTATAAAAAGTAAAGCAGAATTCTTCAAAGTGTAGTCCAAAAAGTAGTATGTTGCCCAAATGTAGTAGCCTAAAGACTACAAATATCTCAATCTGCTACTCATAGCTCAATCTTGCAATTCCAAAACTCAGCCATATTTTATGAGATNTGCCAGATAGATTTTATAAAAAGTAAAGCAGAATTCTTCAAAGTGTAGTCCAAAAAGTAGTATGTTGCCCAAATGTAGTAGCCTAAAGACTACAAATATCTCAATCTGCTACTCATAGCTCAATCTTACAATTCCAAAACTCAGCCATATTTTATGAGATAACAGGAAAAAAAAGGTAGTCCATGGGTAAGGTGACACCTGAAAATGTGATACTGTAAAAGCAAAGCCACATTGACCAGATTAGAGTTGTTCTTGGTCTATTGTTTTCTTATAGTATGGAGGAATTTCAATCTAAATGAACAAGCTAACATATGCATATCACAGTTCAGACAGACTTTCCACTTCAAATTTTAAAGTAGCCATATTTTGAACTAACCAAATTCCTTAACATGTAAATCTCTATATCCCTGGCCAGGTCAAAAAACAGTTATGAACTAATGAGATTTCAAACTATCCAAGTTCAAATTAACAAGGATTTTCTATAGTAGTTTGGTAGTACCTTTCTGACCACTGATTTCACTAATATTCCTGTTGCTGACGAGCCTAGAAGTTCTTATTTTTGCTTATAACACCATCCTTCAAATTTAAAAAACTCGTTTAAGGACTCAGGTTTAAGGTGGTATTGGACCCATTGCATACAGAAAACTGTATGCAATGTGTCCAATACCACCTTAAACCTAACATTTCTAAATTCCTCTTTCTGTATCAATAATTCTCTAACAAAGTCTTGTACTCTAACGAGAATTCTAGATCTAGGATAGTGTGATTTATCATCCTCACTCATGCTAAGCTCTAGTAATTTTCTAAATTCACAACTATTTTTAACTGTCACTACTTTCTTGTAGTTCATCTATTATTTTAATTCAGGCCTTCTCTAATTTATGTGTAAGAAAACTGCACTTCCCTATTATTGGTGTAAAATTCCCCAATTTTTATGAATATTTAAGTAGGTAAACAATCAGTGTCGTAACTGCTGAGTATTTGTTGTCTATGAGATCCAGGCAACTGTCTTTTCTTCAAACATATCCATGCTTTTCATGGATTTTTCACAATTTGCTTGCACAACCCTCCAAACTTTTAACATAATTCTCTTAACTATTACTACCTTTTTCAATTTGTCTGCTCTCATCAGAACTAACCTTTCCTTCTCTAACTATTGCTTTATTTCTCTGATTTCATCTATTTCCTTTTCTTGCTCCTTTTTCTATTTCCTCTCATTTTCCTCATTATCATTCATCTATTCTCTCTTCCTTAGTTTCTTCTAAGCCTTTAAGTCGTCTCTCAATTTCCCTAAGATTCCATCTCTAGGTGCATTCTCAAGTTTTAACAAATTGGAATCTAAGAGCATTCTAATTAGGTATTGATTCTGATGATGAGCCTCTTTAAAAGCTCAAAAAGTACTTGAGATTACACAAAAGAATAAATATAAGAAATTAAATTTAATTTCTTATATTTATTCTTAAGCCTGTGTGTCCTTATGATATAATTTTATTATTTAAATGACTACTAGGACAGATCGTACTACTAGGACTTATTATACCAGTGTCCAAGTCCTGCAAAATGTGGAAATGTATCCAGAGAAAAAAGGAACAGGTACAGGTAAATCAGGTCAACAACAAAGATTTTTCCTTTTATCTCTGGAAACGTTTCCTCATTTTGCAAGACTTGGACATTAGTATAATAAATCCTAGTGGACATTTAAATAATTAATTTCTTATACATTAAAGTTGTTTCAAATGTGTTAAGTTCTATCTTCAGAACTCTCCTTTTTCATTAGTTATACAAGTTTCTGCAGCTTCTCACATTTAAAGTTCATTATTAATTTCTCAACTGTTACAATTTAGTTCATATTTGTCAATGTTAGATTCTTCAAACAATTTCATAAAACATTCAGAATTTATAAAAAAAATAGTCCATATTTCTGTTGATTATAGGCATACTAATATTGAATTTGTGGTATACTGAGATTTGTTCATATTCTTATGTTGTATTTGTTTCTATTATATCAATTGTTTCTTGATATTTTTATTCATTTATTCTTGATATTAAATTACTTTTCAACACACATGAAATATATCAAAAAATAATAAATAGCACATGCAATACATAGCTTACAAGTTTAACAATAATCATAAAATTTATATTTTTGTCAATAATGTCTCTTTAGAAATAATTTCTCTCTCAAAATGAAAGATTCTCTCCAAATTTATGATAGTGTTAAGACTGTTTAAACTCTAAAAACAGCTATTAAAATCACATAACATTATATAACAAAAATCATCGTACAAACATTCAATTCATAGCTAATTTAACTGGATAAATTAGAAGTGAACATTTTGTCAATTTCAAAATTGTTAGCTTACAATTGTCATAAAATTGCAATGAACTTGTAGTTTTCAATTTAATCTAAGTTATTCTGAGTTTTGATACGCAAACCTAGTTAACCAGTTGTTAGTGTTTGATCCTTCAATGTAATTAATAGAATATATTACAGTACCTGCTTCTATTATGTTTTGAATGCATTTTTTGAAGCATTAATTATACAAGTTTATTATAAAATTTGCAAAAACAGCAAAAACACATTACTCCAACATTACCAACCTCAACACCACTCACAAGCAGTAATTAAACCTCAAATTCACACGAAAATGAAAAATGACAATACACAATAAAAATTAATCAGTAAAAGTTTATTATATATTACTGCCAAAGACTGAATTCAATGCCACCCCATGAATGGCAAGAAAAATTTAAATTTTAGACATATGGTCAATTTATTCATGTCTGAAAGTTTGCAAGTTGAACTTCTACTTATGTACAAGGCACCTGTACTAATAGAGTAGACCCCACTATAACACTATAGCTAATTCCATGTTATATGAATTTTATGTTGTACAAGTCACTTAGATTTTACAAATACATGAGCCGTTCACAGCCCAGCACACGTATTTGTAAAATCTAAGTGACTCGTACAACATGGAATTCATATAAAATGGAATTATCAACAGTGTTATAGGCGGGGTCTACTGTATCTACAATATCTTGTATCCACAGCATGTAGATACAAGATATTTTATCTACACACTGGTGTAGTGTTAATGAGAAGTTTAGAATCTTGATTTCATTAATAACTTGATAATTGTTATATTGTGGAATTTTTGAGATGTATGTTTTATACAATTTTAATTAAAATGGCTGATGGTATTGTTTTAAAAATAAAAAATTTGAAGAAACTAAATAGTCTTCTTTCTGCTANATTACAGTACCTATTTCTATTATGTTTTGAATGCATTTTTTGAAGCATTAATTATACAAGTTTATTATAAAATTTGCAAAAACAGCAAAAACACATTACTCCAACATTACCAACCACAACACCACTCAAGCAGTAATGAAACCTCAAATTCACATGAAAATGAAAAATGACAATACGCAATAAAAATTAATCAGTAAAAGTTTATTATTTATTACTGCCAAAGACTGAATTCAATACCACCCCATGAATGGCAAGAAAAATTTTAATTTTAGACATATGGTCAATTTATTCATAAGTCTGAAAGTTTGCAAGTTGAACTTCTACTTATGTAGGAGGCACCTGTACTAATATCTATATATCTTGTATCCACAGCATGTAGATAAAATATATTTTATCTACACACTGGTATAGTGTTAATGAGAAGTTTAGAAACTTGATTTCATTAATAACTTGATAATTGTTATATTGTGGAATTTTTGAGATGTATGTTTTATACAATTTTAATTAAAATGGCTGATGGTATTGTTTTAAAAATTAAAAATTTGAAGAAACTAAATAGTCTTCTTTCTGCTAAGTCCAATCATCAAAAAACAATAACATTTAAAAAACTGTTATTGTTTTCTGATTAATGTATTTTTAACTGTTTTGCATAATTCAGCAGAGGTGTAGCCTACAATAAAAGTGGTCTCTATGAAGAAAGACTGTTATTGTTTTCTGATGATTGGACATGGCAGAAAGAAGACTATTTAGTTTCTTCAAATTTTTAGTTTTTACTGTTTATATAGCACAAAGAATGTGAATATAATCAACGCCAATATATACTATGCAATTCTGCAATGTTTATAATAATCTATATGCAAAAACATAATCAAAACTTTTAACACCTTGCAACAATAAAAGCAAAACTATAAAAAGTTCAATAATCAGCAAAATTGTTGTAACAATTTTGGTAGAAAGTCTTAAATATCCATCACACAATCTTGAGTTCGCTCCCAATAACTTTCATTTACAATAAACTCCCAACAACCTTTAAATAACCAGTAAAATATTTAAAAATACTACTACAAATGGTCGAAAACATTTGTAGTAGTATTTTTAAATATTAATATTTTACTGGTTATTTAAAGGTTGTTGGGAGTTTATTGTATATTTTACCAGTACTTATTAATGAGTGTTGTTAACCTGTATACAATGTAATTTTCATTTCTTCACCCATCTCAAGGAACAATGATCAACAAATTCTAAAATACTGTGTAAGTATGCTTTGCCAACAACAGTTTTACACATAATTCCACTTGCTAAATATAGAATTTTATGTTGAGAGCATATAATCTTCAAAATATTGGAGAAATATGCACACATCTTCAGTTTGACAATATAAAAACCAGATTGGGTTCTTATGAATATTTTTTAAAAAGTTGACTAAATAAATATTTACTACTTAGTCTTACTTTCCATCAACTTTTATAGTTTCTTTAACAAGCTATGTACTGTACAGTACTTGATATCTTTTCCTCATTGATTCATATAATTTAAAAAATATCTTGTCTAATTAATAAAAGGTATTTAATATTAGAAGTAGACAAATTCTATCTCTCATTAATTTTAATTTATTTACTTACAAATGAATGTAAGAAGTTGACTCATAATGAGGCTCAAAACCTATAATTTCTTTATTTCAGACAAGTATATTATCAGCTGTCATCTGATTATGCAAGATATTTAATATGGAAAGAACTTAATTCCTTAATCCAAAGAATCTGTAGAATGTTTATATAATAATACTAGCAGATAACCTGGCATTGCTTGGGCAAAAAATAACAGCAAAGATTAAGACTACTAGATTATTTTGTACTTCTAACCCTTCTACTATATTACATTATAGTATTTGATTTATATTCACAAAGGTTATCTTACATAAGAGTTTATCAGACTGAGTGCCCAATCTAACACCTTTTAAAAATTCTGTAAACTGTACAGTAGAGGAATGAAGAATTTTTAAAATGTGTTCGATTGGTCATTTAGTGTGATAAGTATGTAAGATAACCTTTATATTTATATAGCCGACCTTACCCTTTTTCACCAGGTGCAAGAATTATGTTCTCCCTCTTCCAAAACTAATTAGAGAATTTTCAGATGAGTCAAAAATATGTTTGGTTTTCCGCAAAAATGCATAAAACTGCATCTAAAATAGTACAGTAGCAGCAGAGTTCTTCAGGGTAATCCTTAACTTTCTCCCTCTTTCCTGCATGGGGGGAGAATTTTTAAAAATCCCTTCTTAGTGTGCATTCTCATGCTATATCCTAACTGTGTACCAAATTTCAGCTTTCAACTCCTAATTGTTTGGGTTCTGTGTTTATCATCATCCGTTTTCACCAGGTGCAAGAATTAGGTATCCCCTCTTGGATAAGTTCAATTTCCCACAAAAACACAAAAATCTGCATCTAAAATAGTACAATAGTAGCCAAGTTCTTTAGGGTAAGCATTAATCCTATCCCTCTCCTCCAGGGGATTTTGAAAAATCCCTTCTTAGTGTACATTCTCATGACGTACCATAACTGAATACAAAATTTCAACTTTCAACTCTTAACTGTGAGCTCTGCACTTATTATTATTATGCTGGGTTTAGTGAGTTATACTCAATTGACACTGGTGGCTGTGTACTATGCCGGACCAGAGACAAGACAGTAATCAAAACAAGACAAAAATTAAATAAACGTGTCAGTGTGTGTCTCTGTATTCAGGAATTTCCTAACAATATGACATGTGTGGGATCTGTATATTTAGTGAGCGTTTCCTAAAATATAAGTGAGAGCATATTAACTAAATCTATGTCTATATTATCAGTGGTGGATGAGGAAGTGTCTATAGTTTCATTAGTGGAAGTTTTGTGTGTACTCAGGGCCGCCGTAAGCGGGCGTGCAAGGCGTGCACCGCACGCGGGCGGCACGTCCAGGGGGCGGCAAAGAGCCTTTCTAGCAAGCTCAGCATAGGTAATCGTAGTTAAACAGGGGGCGGCATAATCGGTATTGCACACGGGCGTTCAAACAGCTAGCAGCGCCCGTGTGTACTATAATCAATGCTTGTTGCTGAATTATCCTGACAGGTTACATGATCTTCATTAATGTTAAATGTTTGTCTGTTGATGTATTTAATCAGCAACCTGTTGTTTGATAAGTGCAAGTGTTGTTTATGGGATAAGGTTGTTGTGTATAATCATTCTTTTTTGATCAACAATCCTTTGTTCAGTGACAGTGAGGGTGAGGATATTATTGTGTGAATCTATGATGTAGTTGTTGTCTATATGCTGTCATGTTTGTTTAGAGTTTTGGTGTAGTAAGTACAGATGATACTCTCATTCATTTCTATTGTCCATTTCATCCGTTGGCATGGTTTTCCAGCCTTTGTGGTCTGTGGGTGCATTGCCACAGAAACATCAGGGCTAGGTTGGTTCCTTACTTCTGTCGAGGGCATTGTAGTAGCCATGCTTGAACCAACGCTGCTTTTCCCACCATTAACCAAGGGAGATTGTGGCCTATTTTTCAAACGCAAGCCTTTGCCTAACCCACAAACAAGGATCTTATTAACTCGGGAGATGTCTGAGTCAATATCACACTTAGATCTGGTTATCATCATGATAAATATCTCCACAGAATTTGGGTGTGGTCACTCAGCTTCATTTCTCCCCATAGACCTTACTGGCATGGGTGTCCCTACAAGGAGCTTGTGCTCCAGCTGGCATTTGCCCTATGGATCAGTAAAAAATGGTGACCATGGGAAAGTCATTATCATCATCAACCATCTCGATTATATTATAAGATAGGTATATTTCAGATTGCTGTTTTCACTAGTCCTGCCAGGAGATTTGAATAATAGTCTTCACTTATTATCTGTTATTCCATAAGGATATCCACATGCAAAACACTTCATATCCAAAAAAAGTGTAGCCACGATTTTGTCAACTGAAAAATTTGTCTTTGCTTTTTTTTGGCTTTAGGGACAGTGTGACATCAATGCATTGTTGCTTTTTTCATTTTAGGAGTATAAAGTAGTCAAGTCCTATCTGTAATAATAAACTTAAAGAATTCATCACCCTCTACTTTGTATTGTGCCAATAATGTTTGGGCATTCTGCAATCATGACTGTTTCTGAATATCAGTTAACATCCATGGGATTCAACAAGTCCATATCTTCCAACATTGATAAGTTGATCTTGGATGATAGCATGCACAATACTGACATGCAAATTTGAGATGACGTTTCTTACAGTAATCCAATGATTATCATGAATAAACCTGTCAATGTTATCAACAGTCTCTACTGTTGTTGAGGCATGGGAATGTAGTTCATTCTCAATGTGTTATCTTCCATCTTTAAAAGCCTTACTCCATTTTAATATTCATTTCTGACAAAATCCCTTCACCAAATTGTTTTCTAATTCTGTAACAAAATTCTAAAGGTTTTACTCATTCATTATACGAAAATAATAATGCATTGTTCCACACAAGGATGAGTTTCTTGCTCATGACTTAGTTTTACTGAAATTCAAATTTGTTTAAGTAACAAGTTCAAGTTATAAACAATGCTAAAGTATCACATGACAAGCAAAGCTTCTATGCATGAGTCATTATTTAGACATAAAATTTATATTTTAAATTATAAATTAAATTTGAATACTCCTCCTAAATACAGAATGACCCATAAAGTATTACAAGTTAATATCTCAAACTACATAAAGTAATACAAAAAAACTTGATTATGTCTCACAGGGCATCTTAAATCATGGTGAAATTAAACCTCTTTGCCCTTTGGAGTGAGATAGAATGGTCTTATGTTAAAATTTCAAAAGTAATCATAAAGCAAAAGTTACCTATTCATGTTTAACTTTAAAAATAAGGAACTTTTATCCAATACATTTTTATAAAATCATTCTACAAGTTGCTGAAAATTTTCATACCTTTGTTAAGGAACTCTTTCATTTATCCATAAATTTCAAAAATACTGAACATTTTGTTTTTAGTACCGATATCATCTATTTGAAATTTAAAAGTAATTCCACCTCACCACACCCTCTAGACAGGAAATTAATTTTATAATAAATTATATTATTATAATTCAAGAGATTCCTTTGAGACATGAAATACAGAAAAATTTTTAATAACTTCATAATATATTTTCAGAAATATTGGCTTTTAACACTATATGGGTCACCCTGTATATATGAACTTAGACATAAGATAATATACATCAAATTCCCATCCCTTTATTTTAATTAATCTCAATCAATTAATTAAGTCATGTAGATGGTGAATAAAAGGCAAGTATAAAAAAGCAAATAATAAAATGTTTTATATTTATACAGGTTGAACATAAATAAAGCATAGGTGTTCAGAACTCTCTGCAGAAAGAACTATTGGACAAAACTCAACCAAATTTGATATACAGTGAAATCTGTTAATCTAGATTATAAAACAATTCCTGTCCCAGAAGTTTGAAAGACAGATATAAAGAAGACACACAAAAATATCAAAGATGCCCAAGTACCATACATTCTTTCGAGTGTAACATTGCAGCTCGCAAGAATACTTGTTTTCTATGAATCGACATGTGATGTTCATTGTTATACAGTCTGCAACTGTGTTCAGAGTTTACTTAATATCTTGTTGAATCTTTTCTACTCCTTAAAATTTGCAATTATAAAACATTGATACTTTCCTGTTAAATAAAATGCTGCGCTTACAAACAATAAACGTATTAGCATGTTAACTGACATCAACATGTTAATAAAATTGTTTGTAACCACACAAATTTTCATTCAGTCAATATTCACAGCTTTTATTATTTTGTTGAGCTTCAGTCACCTTCAATCTTTTGTGAAGAAAGCAATATCATAAAAATGATATCTAAAAAAAAGTGATTATTACAATGGAGAAGAAATTAAAAATATGTAAACTGTGTTATTTATGTCATTAGTAAATTGTTCAATCATTTGGAATTTGGGTCATCCAGATTGGGCCCGGTACCATTCAAGGTGGAAAAACAGGCTTCCACCATATAGCACATACTGTCCCGAGTATGCCATTTCAATTTGAGAAAAAAAAAGTCCTTCAAAATTCAGCTGCTAGGACAAAATTCAATGTTGCTGTTCCTTCAACGTGCATATTATATTTTCTATGAATTTCTAGTGTTTGCATAACCAAAAAAAATAACATATATAACAAATTTAATAACCCAATTAATTAATGCAAGCAAACACTTCAAATCAATTTTAAAAAAAATATCATCTCATCAAGAATGTTTCATTTATATTTTCATACACAATTTTACAGTTACAATCTCTCTAGTTACGAAACATTTTATATTAAAAAAATCAAATTACGTTGTTTAAAAACACATACCGTAATTTATTTTTAACTTAAAATTTTAAATTATTGTTTACGTACGAATATACATAGATTAAGATAAAGAAAGTAAAAAAAAAATTTAATAAAATTACGTGTTTAATACATTAAGAACAGGGAAAAATTTCGCATAACTTCATTTAATTTTGAAGTCAATTTAAAAAATTTAAATAAATAAATAAAAAGTTTTGATCTTAATAGTTTCAAGTTTAACTCTTTCATGTCAGAATTTATTGAGACTATCTAATTTTTTAGTATTAAAAAATTATCTGTGAAGTAGATAACAATCTATTTTATCTAAAATTAATGTATTAAATGTAGTACATATTTTCGTTTACGCCTCTCGTTTAACATTTCACCACACTTTAAAGTATCAGAATGTTGGAAAAGTTTACTTAAACTCACTCTGTCAGTCTTTTTTGTTTTGCAATTCCTCCATACATCAACTTTTTAAAAGCAATGACGAAATTACCATTTCTCATACACGATTAACTTAATGTTGTGTTTCTAATATTTAAAAAGCTGTTTAAATTTAAAAGAATGAAGTATAAAAAAAAAAAAAAAAGAAATACTTCAGTGTTTATTTTGAAAGTTAAATTTTCATATCAACAAGTTTCAAAGGAGAATATTTAAATGATTTCATTTATATTTTATAAAATAATATTTATTCTTACCCTTGCATTAAAGACGTCGATTAAAAGATAAACTTTCAATAATTTACAAAACACTAAACAAGAACTTTGATAGAAGTTTTACTAGTAGACGAAACCACCTCCATTATCACTGGAAGAAGGGGGCGTTACCGTATGGTTCACATTATCCAAATTATTCTATAAGCCAAATAGTAGCCACGGTTAACGTAATAACAAAAAAAAAAGAATTATTCTAAAATATCGTTAGTTTATTGATCGATAAGTTTTTATACTTTTATTTTTAATTATAAGAAATAAAATTAAAATAATTTATTATTATTTTGAAGAACTAGAAATTGAGTTACTAATGTCGTCTGTCAGCGTTCTCCCCGCTTAGATAATATTTAAAAAAAAAAACAACGTTGAAAAACAAACCGGAAATTTGTTATTTTTCTGCAGCTTCTCCTCCGGGACAGTCGAGAGGGGAAGCTGAAGATTTACTCCGGCACGAAAAAAATACAGTGGTTCCTATCCTATAAAATTAATGTTATATTTACTAACAGAAAATACCCTATTTATTCGCATATAAGACGAGGTTTTTATTCATTTTTCACCGTTTAAAAACCCTAGGTCGTCCTATACGCGCGAAAGAAGGATTCTTTGCGTTTTTGGAAATAATTTTTATGAACCGTGTATTTGCATTTTTTACCGGATGCTCACTCTCTTATGTTTAAAAACAAAAGTATTTTATCTGGGACGTTTCAATCTCTCTTGTGTATTGTTAGGAGTAAAAATGAAAAGCAATAGGAATACCAAAGCTTTTGAATTGGATTTCAAATTAAAATTCCAAAATCACATAGGAGCCCGATATAAGTTTTAATCCATTCCCACGTGAAAACATGATTATTCGGAAATCAGAATTCGGAGATACTCATAAGTGTAATCGACGAAGAATTAATTCTACTGTTAAGAATTGGCAAAAGAGGTTCCCAATAATTGTCCAGCTTTACGTGAACAAATTATGTTGTCGATTTTAAAAGATTTTTCCTTAAAGTTTAAAATTCCAGTAATTTTTGCGGAACAATGTGTGCATTTACGTTTATTTAATATTTTATTTGTGATTAAACGAAATAAAATTAGAGTTGTATTAATTAATCTAATTTTCTTTATTTTGATCTTTAAAGTCGCACCTCGTCCTATATGCGAAATTGTCTTTTATACGAGTAAATACGGTAAAATCTTTAAGAATAGTTTTATTAATAATGAAACATTTTACGTATTTCATTTGTGCAAAAAACAATGGTTAAAGTGGCGCATCAAAAGATAAAAGGGTGTCGCTTTATTCTTAGGTCCCATGCAAGCTCCCGACGGTCCCGACTACATTGGTTCCGAAGCAATCAGTTTTGTTACTTTAAAATAAAAATAAATATAATAATGCATTCCGCATGACTTCAATTACGTGAGATTAGGTAACTAAAGTAATTCTAAGGCAATTAAGTAACGTTCTCCGTAAAATGACTGAGAGTACGTGGTTTGGTTCAGTGAATCTGTCTTGAAAACCATCCGTATTCTTAATTAAAATCTTAGATACGCCACTAAGAAGCATAAAGGATAATTCACACTCAATTCTTGCACATGATGAAAACGAGTAAGATCGGCTATAATCTAATAATCTTAACGGCTGGGAAACGAATCCATATCCTGGAGCGCGTCGGTTTGTCGATGCACCATATAGTTGCCACGAGTGTTGAGCACGACGCGAGTACCATCCAGCGATGTGTGACAGGCTGGACGCAGGAAAATCTGCGAACACGCAGAAGAGGGAGTGGATCGCACCGACCATGACAGAGCGCAGAGACCGACAGATTTCTCTGTGGACTGGTGCATTTGTGTCACCCAAACCATTCGCGACAGGTTGCATGAAGTCAAGCTGCACGCACGGCAACCAGCAACGGGGTGCCATTAATTGCTCGACACAGGGCTGTACGCCTGGCTTGGTGTCATTGTCATCGAAACTGGACCACTGAATGGCATCGGGTATTGTTTACGGATGAAACCTGCTTCTATCTGTGAAGTAATGACGGTGTTCCACAAGACAATGTCCGAACGCAAATCGCACGGCGAACTCTCACCAGTCTGAACGGAACTCACATCCTTCCCTGATTAACAGCCTTACCTTACCTGATCGCTCTCCCATCAAACACCTGCACGACGTGAGGTGCACTGGAGATTACCACTACATACCATAGAAACACGCACCCGTAGTGGACCTTGCTTGGCAGGGATAGTATGTCTCGCTATACGGCGAGGCATACTATCAATGAAGTGACTATTAATCGCCTCATTGATAGTATACCTCCCGTATAGCGGTCTGCCCGTGGGGACTGAATAAACAGGTCTCTGTTGTATACCTTCGTTTGTTCTTTTAATCATTTGCACATCTCTATCACTGCTACTACTGTAATCCTGCAATTTGCATGTAGCGCGTAGCCACATGCATATTCCTTCGTGGTGTTGCAATTTCAAATTTGAGGAGTGTATTTGATTTTGACAGCCGAGGTAGACAAATCAAGAATACTATAGAGCAAAAGAAATACTGTAACGCATCTCGAAAACTAACTAGAAATCTTCCAGGTTACGGTGAAAAAAACACATAACATCCCTCTTCTCCTAAATGCTTTAAATTTTCAACTCAATTCAAAGGCATTTTTGTTGTAAGCAGTTTCCAACAAACTTTAATAAACTTTTTCTATTTGTAAAAATTTCTACGTAATTCAAAAGTAATTTTTTATATATATTTTACACAACATTATTAATATTATTATTTTGGGGTTGCAAGACGTATTAAGTTATTTAAAAATGAAAAATAATTATATCATTCGATTTTAAGATTTATTTTATATCTTAAATATATATATCCTGAGATTTCTCGGAATCTCGGGAAAGCAAAAGACCGGGAAATGAGAAACCCTAGAATGCAGGATGCTGGAGTGTTTCTCACTTGAATTTCACAAGGGATTCCTGCACGATGTACGCGGTGTGAGGACGGGTGTTGTCATGAAAGACGACGACACCTTGCGAAAACAGACCAGGCCGCTTGGACTTGATAGAAGCTCACAGTTATTTTAAAGTTTTCACGTACCGAGCAGCATTTATGGTGGTTTCACAGGCGGTAAACTCCATCAGATCAATTGTTGACGCATCCATACTTGAAAGTTGGACGGAGTATCTGCCTGACGTGCTAAACGAACGCAACTTGTTTGTAAGTTCACGTAACCGCAGAGTCACATGACGCTGCAGCGTGAGCTTACAGTGTTTCCATCTACATTTCAAATGGAGAATGATTCGCTGAACACATTTCGCGCTGTGATATATCCCTTGGTCGGGTTTCATTTGAATGACCCTCATACTTAATTAACCACGCGGCTGTTCAGTAGTAGTTAGTATTGAAAAGTTCTTGGATAGGATCCGAACTGCGATTCTCTATGGGTTGTTTCATCGAAATATTCTTCCATTGCTCATCCACCGGACTTGTCTATAAACGGTAATAATTGAGTTTTTTTTTTTAAACTCTTCTTGCCCTGTGGGCACTTAGAAGGCTTGCTAAAAAAGTTTTAGCAAGCCTTCTAAATGGGTTCGGCCAGGGCCAATGGGTTCATTACGGGTTCGGCTAAATGGGCTAAATAGGTTCATTATGGGTTCGGCCAGGCCCACAATGAGGTAGCCGGATGATGAGAAACGTGGGTCGACATATTCGGTCGGACACCACTCGAAAAATTCCTGGGATTATTCGACCTGTCCAGATGCAATTCCGGGTCTCCCAGAGCGGTAGGTTGCAACCTTGACCGCTCGGCCATCTGGTCCTAAAATAATAATTGAGAGTGATCTTACAGTCCACAGCGTATTAATATTTCACGAAAAATCCAATGTAATAAGTAAATGTGTAGTGTATATATTTTTAGATCTATATTTATATGTGTACTTATGATTTTTTCAATTTAGATATTTCTCTTTTGGTAGAGTCACTATTATTAAGATTAATTAACAACTTATAGATCATATATAATACGAATAAAGAAAGAATTAGAATAAAATTATTAAGATTATTACATAAAAATAATTTATTTTCGATAAAACAAACTATTAAAAAATTAATTTTAACTAATTTTATTTCTTAAAGCATCTTTATTTTTTGAAAAGTTAAAGAAATACAAAAGTATATACGTTAATATCGAATTCAGCACTAGAATAGCTTCCATATATAGATATTGTTGTGGTTAAAAATATCAGCGTGGATTAATTAAAAAAGATCGGATTGGTCGACGAAGGTAACTCGTCATTTTCCGCTATTGTTTACTTACAGAGAAAATGTTCAAATTTATGAACTCGACAAGACCATACGATATAATTATTTGTTTATTTTTAAAAATATTAAAAAATTGTTAGATATATTTTCTATCGTTAAAATAAACAATAATCAATAATCAAAAATTATTTATAATAATTAAAATTTTTATGATTAGAACAAAAAGTATACTAGAGGTCAGTGCAGGTGTTTATTTCTCGTCTAATTCGTATTGTTGTCTGATAGAAGACGTCATTAGCGCGGGTATAATATCGATATAAAGTTTATATCCTTCGAAAAATACTTATTCGAGCTTTGAAAAATTTACACGATTTATTTCGATCGATATTAGACGAATCTAAAACAGGAACGTAAGTAATAATAACATTGATAATCGTAACAACTGTTTTCCATTCGTGATTACGTGGACTGTTTTCAATTTATTTCCGGGTTATGTTGAAAAAGCAATGAAAATTCTTCGTTATTATTACTATTAAACGTCTTTTTAATGTATATAATTTAACTTATTATATAATATTTCTATTCCTAGCATCAATTTTACTATCAGAATTAACAATTATTAAATAAATTTCATTGATCTGACCTATATGAAGAGTATTCAAGTATAATAATTTATTACAACGAATAAGTAAAAAAAAAAAAAGTTTGGCAGTGATATAAATTACTTAAAACATTATTTGTTTTTATTAAAAAATACATTAATATATGGTAGATATTCGATCTTTACATTTATCTAGGTAAACAGTCTTTGATTATTAATGTATTTTGAGAATTTAGTAAAATGTATGTTCTGTAAATAAATGGCATTTTATATTTATTAATTTTCACAATATTGTTCATCCTTATATAAATAAAGCACGTGAAAACATTTTAAAAAATACATCTTAAAAAATTCAACAGTTTTCTTTATTTTATTCCTTATAAAATGTAATTAACATTAATACTACATAATAATGTCATACTGAAATTGGAATATCGATAAAGTTTTGTATTGTGTAATTATCACCGTTTATTTCCTTAAGTTTCTGTATCGCTCGTTATTAAACGTTACCGCAATTTTTAAAAATCTTTTAGGTACTTGTGCGTTAAAATGCTGCGTATGTCAGTTTGATTTCTCTAAAATAACATAGAGCTTAGTATATAAGGAGTAAATTTTATAAAATATAATAATATGAAGGAAATAACAAAATTATCTGAAAATAATTTTCGAGCTTATTATTAAAGGTGTTTTGTTATTGCTTATTATTAGAATTGAAATATTCGCATATCTGTACATATTTAAATACATTAACTGTGCTTATGTTATTTTAAAATCGTTCTACTTAGAATTTATTTATTTAAATACCTCAGTAATTGATATTTATCATACATTGAAGTACATCAGTTTTATTTTAAAAGATCTTTATTTAATGATTACGTGACAATATTGATATTTTTAAAATAAGTATATGNATTTGATTCGAGATTTTTTTAAAGATTGAGATAATCTGAGATTATATGTAAATGATTCAATAATTTTGAATATATTTTATAATTATGTTCATTTTCGAATTACATGAAAATGTAATTTTGGTATTTTTATCATCAAACATATATTTATTTTTATAGTTTTGAACATATTTGAAAATTAATAATAATAAATTAACTCGTACTTTTAGTACTTTTAAATACTAAAAGTAGTAAGTAATAGTGCTAATAAGTACTAATACTAATAAATTGGCTCAGAATATCTATTTTATCCATAAAGATAATTTTGAAAGAATATTGTTCTTAACATGCTAACTAAATAAGGAAACAAATGTGACAGATGAAAATAATCTGATAACAAAGATGGACATTTTACTGTGAACAGAAGAGCATTGGTGAAAAGGTATTGTATAATCCTACTGACCAAAGACCATATAGATATAAGAGAAATGCTGAAAAAAGCCCAGGAAATGATAATGTACAGTACTGTACAGTACATAACAAAACAATAGCATGCATTTGAATGCATGCTATTGTTTCATTATGTATGCAAATAAGGTAACTAATGAATTCCTTTGTAATATATCAATTTCTTGAAAATAATTTTAAAAATTATAAAAGATTTTAATTTTTTTTGTTTTTTATGTCAACACTACTGTTTATTATTTTGTTTGTTTATTTATTGAATGAATAATAAATTATTTTTTTACCATATGTTACTGACTAATGATCATAAATTATTAACAATATAAAACCATTGTTACACTGTTGATCAGATGTATATTTATTGATTCAAACTGATAAATGAATCAACCTGTTTTACAGTAAAACCGGCACAAGCTGGAACCCAAATAAAGCAGAAGCCTTCCAGAGGTGCAAAGTTCAAATATTCTTTATTTTTTATTATGAAACAGATCATAGGTGATGCCCAAAGATCAAAAAAGCCACCTCTGCAACAACACAAGGAAACCCAAATAAAAAACAGTAACAAGATAAAAATTATAAAAAATAAACAATAAACTAAAATATCAATATATACATGGCTTTTTACACATTTATGTTTTGCTAGGTATAGTAAGTTTTGCTTTAAAAATCAATTCTTTAAATATTTTTTTCAAAAAATTGATGAGACTTCATAGGTTAATCTGAAGAAGTTAACTGATGTTTTTTTGCCTGTACCACATTTCATCAGAGAGAAAAACTCCTGAGTGTTATCTTCATTATTCTTTATTCACTACGCATTTCGGGTGCAAGATTTTTGTGTAACTTGCACCCGCTTGAATTTTTTGAAAAAATTGATTTTTAAAGCAATATAAAGAAAACTGCACCATTGATATAATACATATCTATTACTTATAGAATAGTAAGTTTTCTTTGTAATGGACTTAGACAATCTAGAAAAAGTCCTTTGGGATATATTGAGCTGATACTAGGATGAATAAAAGCATGAAAAATTGCAAGTATTAATGTTAAAAGTATACAGACTAATAAAATTAGGAGGGATAAGACCATTCAAAAGTTTATAAATTAAAATTCTGTCAAAATAAATGGTCTGGTTATGTATACTAGAGAGATATAAGTGAGTGTACACAATCTCAGGAAAATGGATAAATGGCAGGTTTGTGAGCCTATTTAAAAGAGTATAGATCTTGGATATCTCAGAAATTTACTTTTATTAATGAGAGAGTTTTGATGCTGAGTATCAAATTAATAATAATTGATAACTGACTGAAAATTAGTGATGAAAAGATGAAAGAAAGTTTAGAAGAGATGGTTGACAGTTTCTCCACAATATTCTTTGCACACAGCCAATCCGTTAATAATTTTATCTATATGTAGAGTTCCTACACACCTGAAAGTCATGGAAAATTAGGGATTTTCATTAGTGTTGAGAAAAAGTCATGGAATGTCAGGGAATTTGTTAAAAATTGTCGAAAAGTCAGGGAATTTGCTTCTTTGGCTGCATTGTTGACTTTTTCCTGATAATATTCTTGACTAAGTGTAGCCATCTATAGACAGCAAGAAGTAATGTGGTGCAATACAACTTATGAAAAAGGGTGCAGAATATGTTCAAGACTCAAAATTTCTCCTCCCAAGTTTTCCAAACATACAGTTACACAAAATTTACAAAGTACACAAAATGATAAATAATTTAAATGATATTATTTATCATTTTTTATTTTAATAATTTTGATTGCATAACAAAACAATTTTTGATTTTTTTTTCAGTTTATTAATATTTTATAAAGTTCAAGAAATTTATTAAGAGATAAATTTAATCTAAATATATAAAATTACTTGTCCTGACTGACTGAGTGATTGACTGATTGATTCATCATCGCCCAAAGCAAACCGCTGAATCTAAAGAGGTGAAATTTTGTACACAGGGTACATCATGAAAATGCACACTAAGAAGGGATTTTTCAAAATCCCCCCGTGGGGTTGGGAGGGAAAGGATTAAGGCTTAACCTGAAGAACGGCTTCTACTGTACTATTTTAGATGCTATTTTTTGTTTTCAACTGCATTTAATTTTCATTGAGTACTTAGGTGTATTAAATTGATAACATTTAAAACATTGTTATAAATATTTTTATTTATTTCGATTTTTTAACCAAATGTTCGAACCATTTTAAATTCAAATTTGTTATTGCATATTGGTTTGATTATAGAATGATTGTAAACGTTCCAGAAAATTGATCAAATTGAAAATAGTTTGTTTGGTTCTCAGCAATTCTCATCATTCTCAGCAGTAGGTGTTATATAACAATTACTATGGTTGTTGAAATACTGAATATAAATGGGGTTTGCTTGCAAAATCCGCATGGGCAAGGTCGTGGGTAACAGCTAGTAAATATATATTTTTGTACATGGATTATATAGAATTTGTTAATGAATAATAAGAAATAATTGTTGTTTTTCTTTTTTTCAAAGCATTGTAGATTTATGGTTGTGGATTAATAACAGAATTTTGATTTTAATAATTTGGCAATTATAAAAAATATATATAATTGTTAATTAGAAAAAATAACTAATTATAATGTTGGAGAAGCAAAACATATGTCTGTAGGAAGTCAAATGCTGTTTTATTTTGTCAATTTGCCATACTCTAAGGGACATGAGGGATGGGATTTGTACAAAGTTGGTTGGGAAAGTCAGAAAGTCATGGAAATTAAAACAAAAATTTGAATAGGAATCCTGTATATGATACTTGAATGTTAATTTGTTGTCAAAGATGACACAAGAACTTGAATGGACAACCAGATTGTGATTATTAATTATGAAAACAAAATTGGAGTTGGTTCTAATTATGGCAAAATATGTGTGTTGGAAATTTAATAGTGGCAACAATGCTATAGAAACCCAATGCAATGCAACCAGCTAATGTTGTCTAGATCAGATTTTGGTTATATACTTACCTTAGCTCAAAGCAAATGAACTTTACCATCCAACTCCATGCATTTGTGCAGTGACAAAAAGAGCAAGGCATGTTGCTATCACCTGGTTTAGTCATGATGATCTCAAAATTGAAGCATCAAAGTTGGATAAATATTGATGGTGCCAGAGGTCATACTGCATGACAGTGTTGCCAAGGATTCTTAGAGGCTTGTGGGAAATCTGCATTAACATACAGAACAATAGCAAGATGGATAAAAGCTGTCAGTAAGGGATGTGAAAATGAGAAACATAAGATTCATCCAGGTTGTCCCCATGCAAGTGAAGAACAAGTGAGTACCATACTCTCAAACCAGACTGTAAATGTGCAATATTACTCTACATTTTTGGAACACAATCTGTAGCCAGGCTTGAGAGAAAAGCGGAAACACTTTGTGAATCCATCCATCATCATGAATGATAATGATCAAGTGCATGTTGTGCAATGTATGGTCATATTGTTCAGTCACCGGGGCCAGGAAGTTTTGTACTATCTCTCCAGACTTCTCATCATATTACCCATATTTAAGTTGCTGTGATTTTGAAATTGACTTGATCCCTAAAATGAAAGAACCGTTGCATGAAAGATAGTTCAGAACCATTTCAGATATTCTTCAGGCAGTAGACTGCTCTATTCTGGCAATCAACCGTACAGGCTCTGCCAATAACATCCTGTGACTTCCATATTGCTGGCAACAGGTCTTACACACTTCTGGTGACTATATTGAAGGATAGAAAAATCTGAAACACGTATGTTTTTTGTACAGATTGTAATTTCAGAGTTTCCACTATTAAAATTCCAACCCTCATACATAAATACAGGTATACCTCGCCTTACGTCGGTAATTGATTCCACGAGAATGACTTAAGTCGAATTTACTTGTCTCCAAATCTACTTGTCACTAGGCTAAACCATAAATTGCCAATTCCGGTTCTGTATTTTATATATTAATGCATTTAATAATGTATGGTTAATAAGGATCTATTTTAAGCTTACAAACAAATAAATTTTAGTTTTTAATATAGTACAGAAAAAAGTAATCTTAATTTACGAATGCATGTACTGTAAATACAGTACATACTGTACTTGTAAATGTATATATTTTAATATGATTTTATGTGCTTTAAACATTTTTCTAGTGATATTACGACTTCAATATTTGTGGCGGACAGACATAAAGTCGAATAAAATGACTTAAACTTGATTTTTATTTTTCCATATACTTTTTTGACAAATGATGTATAATCGGGAACGACGTAACTTGAAACGACGTAAGTCGAGGTATACCTGTACAGTTTATTAATGTTAATGCTGAGATTGAGATTTTTTAGGTTACAAATATCATTCATAAAACCAACATTAGCAAATAAAAAAAAGGAAAAATTACAAATGTTTTCATCTATGTGAAATAGACATCCCCAGGTATATATACAGTATATATGAGGATGTCTATTTCACAGATGAAAACATTTGTAATTTTTCCTTTTTTTTTATTTGCTAATGTTGGTTTTATGAGTGATATGTGTAGTTATACAAACCAGTTGTTGAGATGTATTTTTAGGTTATTTACTAAAACATTTAAATCTTATTGTAATGTAAACAGATGTCATTTATCATCTTGTTGTTATTGTCATAGGCTATTGTTAAAGAGGTGGGATTAGTGAGAATATCATTAATATGAGCAATGAAGAAGATATTACTGAAAATAGGTCTTTATTGGATGCCCAGGAGGAGTGAAAACTCCAGAAAGAAAGAAAAGTAGTCTGTGATTCTAATTTTATGTTCTTGAAAGAGGGTAGTTTTTGAGCAGGAAGTTATCATAGGATTCAGATCAAAACAGTTTAGAAGAGATTTTTTTCATTAACAAAACATTTTCCGAGAAGTAAAAGAGAGCCTGTTGTTATTAAGCAGGCAAGAATTAGAAAATTTTGACACTAATTGGATGTATGAGTTGGGATGATCTATGTGAGTGAATCTATATTTAAAATTGTGAAAGATGTAGATTCGGTCATTGTTTATGGTTCTTCTACAGTGATAGTTACTTTTCAATAAATTGGGAATAAAATTCCAAAATAATTTTGGGATTGTGAGCAAATCATATCCTAAAAGCAGTTTTTGTATTGAAGTTCACAATTTATATAATATTGTTTTAGAATAATTTTATATATTACACATATATAGGATTAGTGTAATTTTGGGATTGCTGCTGAGTTTCCATCTTTGCCATTGTTTTCTGGCAGCATTTCTAACCTTATGAAGATCTGCAGTATACTATTTTTGTTCATTCAGATTTATTTTCTTAAATTTCAAAAATTTTCAATTGTGGTTTGAAAAATGTGGTGTAGTAGTATTGATCATTTTAAATATAGAAAGATTGGAGGCGATGAGGAAAGACCAGTCAAAAGAAATCAGAAATGACCTAGATTTTACTATCAAATTTAAATAACTAAGATCTAACTGGAGAAATAAAAGAAATAGTGCACCTTATAACTCCAGTATATTTAATAAATCATGATGTTTTCGACCTAACTCCATAGTCATTCCTCAGTGAAGTAAACCATTTAAAATAAAACAAACATAAGCACATTGAATTCGACAGAAATAATTTAAAATTAAAAAATGTTCTAAAGAGAAAACACTCACGGAAAAAATTAAAATTAACAGTTAATAATTACAAATAAAAAAATAAAAATAAAGATGAATATCCAAGCCCAGATTACATTTTCTTATTTTATTATTAACTATGATTAATACAAAATAGTTTTTGGTTAGCTTTAAAAATTTCTAACATTTCTAAGAACATAATATTATTAATGTTCTCAGAAATGTTGGAAACTTTTAAAGCCAACCAAAAACTATTTTGTATCAATCATAGGGATGATGACACCTTACCTACGGCATGGAAATCCTTGTAATGTAACCTAGACTTGATTCTCTATTAATTATTTTCATTTATATTAATCTTTATTTTTATTTTTTTATTTGTAATTATTAACTGTTAATTTAAATTTTTTTCTGTGAGAGTGTTCTCTTTAGAACACCTTTTAATTTTAAATTATTTTTTTAAAAGGTCAATTTTTCAAAAAAAAATATTTCCTCAAAAAATTGATGAAACTCCACAGAAATAACTGCTGTTTTTTTGTTTGGACCGCATTTAATCAGAGACAAAAGCTTATCTTCGTATTTTTTATTTACTTATTTACTATGCATTTCAGGTGCAATATTTTTGTGTAACTTCCACCAGGTTTTACATTTCTATAAATTGGTAAATTCGATTATTACATTTGTTATTACGGTAAATTACAACAATTTTGGATAATATATATTTGTACAATAGTTAACTAACCTATTTTATGTTGTGTCCCCTAAGGCATTTTTAAACCGTTTTTCCCTCTTTTTGTTTTCCTTACTTGAAGGAAAATAACTTAAACATAACCAAAGCTGATAAAACTAATCAAATCATCATAGTTGGTAAAGAATGGGAAAAGAAGAAAAAATCTGAAATAGTGTTAATGAATGATTTTGTTGAACTAACAGAAGAACCAAAAGAAGAAATAAAAAAATGGATAAAGAAAGAAATCACAAAATTATATAAACAAAAAAAGATAACTCCAACTGAGAAAAAACAAATGCTCAACTATAACAATATCAGAAAACCACAATTTAAAATACGGCTAAAAACACACAAAACGGGATATATGCAGACTGTTAGTAGATGTTAAAAACACAATATTATCTAATTTAGAACTATTTATAAAGAAAAAACTTAAAATAGTATTATATTCAGATTACTCAATAAAAAACACTGACAAATTAATAAGAAAACTGTTGAGAGTTAAAATAAAACCAACATATAGGCTACTAAGTTTAGACATAATTTCTATGTACCCATCAATAAAATGGGAATTAGTTGAAAAAAGCCTATGCAATCTAGAAATACATAGCTGGCTACTAGAGTTAATAAAATACAGTTTTAAAAATAGTTATTTCCATATAGATGAAAAAATATATAGACAAAAAAAGGTATTAGTATGGGAACAATAATCGGACCAAAACTGGCAGAAATATGCATGAAAGAAGTAGATAAAAAAATTGGCGAACCTAAATGGAATAATATATGGCTAGATATGTGGACAATATCATAATAATATACGACAAAGAAATAACTAGTGGAAATATAATATACAACTATGCAAACACACTAAGCAATACCCTTAAGTTTGAAAGTGAAACAGAAAATAAAAATGAAATTAATTATCTAGATATAACTTTAAACCGTGAAAAAACTCTCTCAATATAAAACCTTACAAAAAAAGCAGCAATGTACTTAAAATCCTTAATTATAAGTCATATAGTCCTATTACAATAAAAAGAAATATTTTTATAACAGCACTATCAAAGATTTGGAACAGAACATCTAAGGCAGAAGAAAGAGAAAAACAAAAAAATGAGTTAATAAATACCTTCATCTTGAACGACTATCCAAGCAGATTACTAAAAAAGTGGATAAATGCATTTATAAAAACATTCAGATTCAACGTAAAAAAAAAGAATGAGAACACTGCATATACGTTGTTTCCCTAATATAGGGAAACAACGTATATGTAGGAACATTTGAAAAATACAGAAAAGTTTTCAATAAGCATGGTGTTACACTAGCAGCCAAATTATAAAATAAAATTAAAAACAACATCAACACCAATAAGTTTAAAGATAATGAAATACTAAACCAAACAGGAGTAATATATGAAATAAAATGTACATGTAAGAAACCAGTGGTATACATTGGCGAAACAGGAAGGCAACTCGGTACTAGAATAAAAGAACATAAAGCAGCAATTAGATTTAATTACAACCAGTCACCATGGACAAATCACTGTAGGGAATTTGGATGCGCAATAAACGAAAAAAGTGTAAAAATAATCCATAGAGAAAAAGACAGTTATTTACGAAAATTCAAAGAGCACTTTGAAATAGTTAATAAAAACAAAACCATAAACCTAAATGATGGAATGGAGGTTGACAATGTGTGGGAGGAAATGGGAGGAGCTAAAGGGAAAGGAAAACAAAAAGATGGAAAATGGACTAAAAATGTCTTAGGGGACACAACACCAACACTGGGCAGATGTATATCTAAACATAAAACAGGTTAGTTAACTATTGTACAAATATATCCAAAATTGTTGTAATTTACCGTAATAACAAATGTAATAATTGAATTTACCAATTTATAGAAATGTAAAACCTGAAGAGAGGTGGAAGTTACACAAAAATATTGCACGTGAAATGCATAGTAAATAAGTAAATAAAGAATACGAAGATAAGCTTTTGTCTCTGATTAAATGTGGTCCAGGCAAAAAAATGGCGGTTATTTCTGTGGAATTAACCCATGAAGTTTCATCAATTTTTTAAGGAAATATATTTTTTTTTGAAAAATTGACCTTTTAAAAGAATATAAAGAAAACTGCACCATTGATATAATACATATCTATTACTTATAGTAGCTAAATTATTTTTGTTGAATTCAATATGCTTATGTTTGTTTTATTTTAAATGGTGTACTTCGCTGAGGAAGATCTATGGTGTTAGGTTGAAAACATTGATTTATTAAATATACTGGTGGAGTTAGTTACATGGTGCACTGTTTCTTTTGACTATTAAACTTGTTCCATTATAGCAAAGAAGTGTATTGAGCAGATCAATGGGGATTGGACAAAACTGATGATGTGGTTGGTTTGGAGCCCATGGGAAGGATAAACCATGGTCATTGGAAATATTTTTCAGTAAATGATTAACTTAATTTAATAAATGGTTTTTGAAAAACAGAACCTGTAAGATGCAGACAGAATGAAAGAAATTGTGCTATTGAAACCCAAATATAGGGAAGTATAGATGCAAAGGCCTGAAACTTGTGTGTTTTGTATTTTTGTATTACAATGAAATTAATAAGAAGATAAGCTTATTTCAGCAATATAATAAAATAAAAAAAAAGCTTAAAGGTTGCTGCAAATTATAACAAGTGAATGTAGAAAAGAAAGAGGAAAGATATACTAACAATAAATAAAATAGAATTACAGTAGAACCCCTCTAATCCGTCACCTTTGGGACTGGGGGTATGGTCGGAATGCAAAATAGGTCGGATTATCAGAAAAAAGTAAAATAAATAATCTTCCCTTTGTCCAGCATTTATAGAACTGTTAATTTTTCATTTAATGAAAGAGTAACGTGTTTACGTTTCACTCCTGACATGTTGAAAACACACACAAAACTGTACACGTACTGTATACACAATGTAAAACATATACTGTAACGAACACAAGAATACCATGGACGGTGAGTCATTGACGAGTAGGGACAAGTTTCTTGACTCCGACCATGGTCGGATTAACTGGAGTGACGGACTAGCCAAGGGTGGACTAGAGGGATTCTACTGTAACTGAATTTAGTTTTTATGGGAGAGAAGGGAGACCACACTTGAATACTAGTCACATTTATGCATTATGTTTATTATTGAAAGTTTATTTTCTAAGATGTCATAATTGTTGTAGAATCCTGAATGGGAGGTTATATCTCATCATCATCTATAAACCTGGTTTATTAGTTAAACAAGAGCTCCCAAACTTTTTGAAGCTGCAATCCCCTTTTGGATAATATTTTTGCTTGCAACCCTTCTACTACTATGCCTTTTTTTCTTATTTATATTCCCTCTTTCTGCAATTACAATACTATTTGCAATCTGGTATCTCTGCAAAAAAGTTTTTCATTGATGTCTGCCATCAAAACAAAAATGAGAAATTGCCTTGAACTTGAAAATGATTTAATTGTATGTGTTTTGAATACAGAGTCCAGATTTGAGAAGATAGTTTCTGAAAAACAAATATATGTTGCACACTAATTTTTTGTTATGAATACAAAATAAATGTATGTTACTATGAGTTTTTCTTTTATTGTGTAAAATCTCTCATGTCTCCCTAGAAGGTCATGATCCACACTTTGAGATTATCAGAGTTAAACTAAATGAAGTGCCAATTATCAGGCTATTGTATGGCTAAGTGAATGACTTAGCCAAGTGGGAGGTTAGATTTATCATCTAAATTAAGATCAGTTTATTCCATTATACTGTACTTTCGTCTTTCTGTCCAGGCCCATTGAAATTAGATTGTTTTATTAAAAATTGGACTTTGCCAACTTATATGTAAAATCTTTTAAATATATGCTGATATTCCTAACAAATGATAAACATGTGTAAATATTATAAAAAGTTTTTTTTTCTTACCCAGTCTCATAAAAGCATAAAGGAACTACCCAGGGGCTAAATTTCTGTCTATAGAATCTTTACCATTAGCTAGAAACGTAAATATAGTTGGTTTATGTCTGTAAGCTATTCTGGCATTCATATGCTTTGCTAATGTTTTATGCAGTATGTGGAAGTCATCATTGGGTTATAGTTCACAGCTATATATTTCTCGGTATATATACACAGTGTTCCAAGGTAAAACCTCGGAACACTGTGTATCCTTATTAAGTTGCAATGCATTACTGTTGTCCTCCATGTTTTCAGCTAACCTAGCAATCAGGTTTTTGCTGTAGCTATGAGCTTTCACTAATTTTTTAATCTGCCCTACTCCTTGTGTTCATAATATTAGAGCTGTGTATATAGGCCCTTATTTAAAATTTATTTTAATGTTTTCATTTTAAAAATACGCAAATTATTTGTTTTTCGAATTTTGTAAATTTAAATTAATACTACTCTTCTTGTTGTTCTTATCGCTTTTCTTAAACATAGGGCTCTTAGCTTGGGTAGAAGTGAATCACATCCCTTAGGTAGGCGTATTCGATGAAATGACATAGGAAACACATTGTTCATCTGGCATTTCGCAAGGAATCTAAGTTTAGCTTTGGCCCTAGTCAAGGCTAGAACTAACTTCTTGTATAACTTAGCCATAGCTAACAATAACTTAAACTTAACGCCTACCTAAGGGATGTGATTCACTTCTACCCAAGCTAAGAGCCCTATATTTAAGAAAAGCGATAAATTAAGTTTAAGTCATTGTAAATTTAAAAATAGTCGTTATAGTTCGACCATATTCTTTTCTCTAATTTGTATTTTAATACGTTTTTAACCTGGGGCACACATCTGAATGGGGTAGAA
This sequence comes from Centruroides sculpturatus, assembly GCF_000671375.1. Lineage (NCBI taxonomy): Eukaryota > Metazoa > Arthropoda > Arachnida > Scorpiones > Buthidae > Centruroides > Centruroides sculpturatus. The sequence continues at coordinate 532,554 of NW_019384596.1, read as the reverse complement.
AAGTGTGTAAGGTATTTGCATTTTTCATGAACTATAGAGAGCTCTGCATTTTTACAAAATGGCTACTTTATCTGGGTCGTTTGTAACTAGTCAACATAAAATTAATCATATACTACTGTCTGATATAATGATATATGCTGTTTGTAGCTGTTTATCGAGAAATTTTATAGAACAATTATTGGTAGCAGGACACATCATTACATGTATGTGTCATAGAAACAAATGAATGAGATTGTTCTATACATTTGTGTTCTTTGTGTTAAAAACATTAGCTTTGACATTGTCCCATCAAGGTCAAGTTTCAAGGGGCCTCAAAAATTTCTACAAAAAAGAAAATTGAAGTCAAACCAACAAAATGTACTTTAAATACTACACAAAATATAAAATAGTTAATATGTTTATGTGAATTCTTTTCTTTTTATGATTGACTTCTAAAATGTGAAGGATTGGTAAGGGACCTTGAAATGCTTAAATCTAGCCCTATGTTTCTCACAAAATTACTGGCATTTTAAACTTTAAGGAAAAATCCTTTAAAATTGACAGCATAACTTGTTCATATAAAGCTGGACAATCTGGAAACTTTTATGCCAGTTCTTAACAGACGAATCCACTCTTCCTGTCGGTTTTATTTATGAGCTGCTGTGAATTCTGATTTCCGAATAATCATCTGTTTTTCATGTGGTAATAGACAAAAATTTATATTGGCTCTCATATGGCCTTGAAATTGTTACGCAATTTGGAATGAAACAAAAAGCTTTGCTTTTTCCATTGCTATTCATCTTTATTGTAGACAATACACAAGAATGATTCAAACGACCCAGATAAAATAGTTTTGTTTTCAAACACCACAGTGCGAGCATCCGGTGAAAAATGCAAATAGTGTGATTAGACTGTACCATCTGAAACATTATAACATGTTTTTTTTTTTTAATTTTACTTCATTTAGTTATAATTATAAAATAAATCAAATGAACAAATGGAATACTGAGAGCAATGTTTGAAACTTCATATGTAGAAGGTACAAGTACTGTACCTATTGAATGGCAAAAGTTTTTATCTTGCTTCATTTGTTTTACTTATGTAATAATAATAAATGCTAAAATAAACTCAGAAAAAATAAAATAGGAAGGATATCCACATTAAAATTATCTTCTATAATAAATTTGAAAGTCAATCACTTGCAATTATTTGCTATAGAGAACTCTAAGCTTAGTTCACATATATTAGTGAAAGCAGAATGAAAAAAATAATTTAATTTTTTTATTAAATATTTATTATTATTAATATATATAATTAAATATTCACAGTGAATTTGATTTTCACTTATTTTGCAAAACATGGAAGAATGTGAAATGACCAGTCATGTGAGCTATAGAAAATGTAATCAAAACAAAAGGGCAGCTGATAATGATAAATTTTTTAAAATATTTACTTCATCTGTTTATTTGTTGAAAGAAAAAATTCAAAATTAATTCTAATAATTATAAGAATATACTTGGAAAGTATATTATTTGTAGCCACTTTGTTTATACACTATTAATTTCTTTTTCTGCTGTTCACTAGTGATTCACTTTCTATATGAACTAATCTTAAATTTAAAATATTAAAATTATTTTTAATTTGAATTCTTTGAGTTTGTTTTAATAGTTATCATTATATTAATAATATCATTTGATAATTAAAATGCAAATGAAGCAATTAATAAAAGAAGTTGTCTCTCTTGGTAACTAACTTGTTCAAAAGATATGCTTCTTTATATGGTAGACTTTGAGTGTAACATTCAGACCATCCAATAGAATACAGAAATTCTGTTTTGTTCATCCAAGTACTGTTCAGAAAATATTATGGAAATTTATTTTACTGTTGTGTTTTAACTCAAAAATATTAAATCACATTTTAAATTTTATACAAATGTCACTTAATTAACATAAAATAAACCTATGCACTGTAGAGTTTAAAAATGAAGCAAAATGGCAATGAATCATTTTAGTTTCGTTAACAAAATGGCAATAAAATAATGCTGTGGTTATGTAAACGAAATGAAATATTGCAAAATCAAGCTAGGACTATTGTTTTAAATGTACTGTACAGTACATGTACAGTACATATATATAATTATTTTTAGTCATCGAAATTTACTTTTTAATGATGAAAAGAACAAGGAGTTTATAGTTTATTATAATGGCATCACATGTCTTAACTGTCAGTGTTTTGAAGTGACATCATTATATAGATAGGAGATAATTATTGAGAATTTAACAGCTTTCAAGATACAAATTCAAATAGGAATATCTAGTAGTAATGTAATAGGCTATGGATTAAATTTACAGAAAATGAATTATAGAGAACTAAACGTGTGTTTGTTTGTTTGTGTGTGTGTGTGTTTTTTTTTCGGTTTTGTGAAAATTGCAGTAGCAAATGAATAGGTCTGAGGTACACAAAGGAAAAGCTGTTTGACCAGTTTGTAAGTACAATTTAAAATCAGCATATAACGTATACCCATTTCAAATTGTCTTTTAAACATAGATATTCCACTAGTTATCTACATTAAATCATCATAATTTTTTCAAATAGGCCTTGTCTTAAAAATTTTAAAGAAACATAGTAAGCCACGTGACAAAGAATTACTATTATTTTTATTTTTCAAAACTCATCTTTTTCTTGATTGACTAGCTTATTTTAATTTTATATAATTTAAATTTGATAGAAAATTGGGTGGTGGTATCTAACCATTTTTTAGTTACAAAGTTTCTATTTACTAATAAATTAAACAAAAGTTTCAAACATAACCAACAACAGACTTATAATATACTGTACAGTCGACCCCCCCCTATAAGATCATAGATACGTTCCATTCTTTAGGAATCCAATTTCTTACGAGTCCTACCAATCACAGCCTGACATGTGTGAAGTTTACAGACTACGACTGATTGAAAGGTTTTCTTCCATAAAATTAATCGATTCTAGACTAATCCGACTCAACATTTCCAAAATACGTATATTTTTTTTGGAAATAATCCGTATAAACTACGCTATAAACAAAAAATTGTAGGATTACTTACCGAGTGTGCACCGTTCGACGTCGCCATTGCTTAAGCTTGTTTTCGTCGCGGAGCAGCGCACCAAACGGCGGCCGCGATTTCTGATGTTATTTTTCTGCGAAAACTTCGTTGAACTTTGGAGACATCATTAATATAAATAATTTTAATCGCCGTTGAATAAGAAATGTTTCTTTCACAAGAAATGTATAAAATTACAGTACTGTATTAGACTTACGGTACCTAATTTAAATACTGTACAGACGATAGTTCGCCTAAACTCTCCGTAGCGTGGCGCCAGGCGGCGGAAAATATATATATAATTATAATAAAGTTACAATAAATTAAGTTAATATATAATTATATATACAGTACCTAATTTATATATAATTTATATATAATTATATGTACAGACGAAACTAAACTCAATTTACCTGCCTAAATGTCTGTAGCGTGGCGCTATGGACGGCAGGAAAGTAGTTTGGCTGCCCGATGACATTTTACATAATTATAGGAGTTTTTTACTGTTTTTTACGGATACCGTCGCAATTTTTTTGCAGTTGTATAGGAATCGTAATTATATGAACCGTAATTATAGGGGGGGGTCTACTGTACTAGCCTATGTTTATTCAGCAATTAAACTTAACAACAAGTAAAAGATCAGTATACATTTTGACAACAAAAACATTGTTGTCCTCAGCTGGTTTTAATTCTCTGCCACTATCACTATTCATTCCATTATTCTTTTGATCTCCTTTCATATTTTTTCAATTTAACCTACCAATACAGACCACTAATCCAACACTCTTTTAACATTTCAGTATTATAACCTACTAATACAGACCTTCCATATTAACCAAAGTATTTGAACCAAATCTTTAATTGATTATCTAAAATACAAACAAAAGGCATTTGATATATGAATATTCTATTTACTTATTTTAAGAGATTAATTTTATGAATTAATTAATAAATTAAAACACAATTTAAGATACCAGTAGAGTGACTAGACCAGTGAATGACCATTTAAGGTGAAGATGCATGCAGTTCAGGATCATTTTGTTTGGCTACTATCTTTTCCTTATTAAATTAATGAGATGTAGTTTACATGTATGCTTGAAGTACATTGTTTTATGGAAAGATGGTGCAATCTAAAAATAGCTGAGTGTCTGAAAATTAAGCATGATATTATGTAGGCAAAAAACCCAGTAAGTGATCATATGATTAACCACTGGTAGAAAGCTATAAACAGTCATTTATTGATACAAAATGTCATCCATTATTCTTGTTCATTCACTGACATGAGCTATAATTGTCTATATTTGGCTATAATTTGACATATTAACTTAGAATTCAAATGAGTGACTATGATAGACATTCACTGATAGCTGGTCATTTACTGCTCAATAATTGCAAGAAAACTGTATTGTAGTTCTTTTAATGCAAAAATTTAATAACAACAATTATTTTTGAATTATTTTGTTAGATAATGGAAATCAGTGATAATTTAATATTAGATATATTAAGTTTGTGGAACAGACTTTTTATTCCATTGTAATATTCTACATTTATAAAAAAAAATGATGATTCATGAATTAATTTTTTAAGTGATGAATTTATTTCAAGTTGTTTAACAAATTATTATATAGAATTGATCTTTTATATACCAATTATATATATATAAAGATTAAGCAAATCCTTTTTGTTCTTCAAAATTAGATCTATGTAAATTGATATCTTAATTTTTATTTTCTCTCTCTTGTCAGTTAGGTATTAAAATACACATAAAAGATGTAAAAGTACTGCTATACTGTAAATAGTGTTGCATTTTTTTTAACTTTTGATAATGATCAGGAATATTGGCTGAAAATAATAAAAATTGAATTATTTTTAACCTAGTTTTTGCATTTTAATTAATTGTTTCTCTTGAAATGAATTGAATTTATCAGTTTTTAAATATTAATGGTGAAATAATTTGTTCTTGTTTAATGTTATTTATAACTTAAAAAAATGGCAAACCTATTTAAAAAGAATTAACAAGAAATATAAAAATTTTACTCATAGCATGTTTAAAATTTAGTTTATTTTCAATTTTAACTTTATTATTTCACAGAAAATACCTCACTGACTTCAAAAGCAACAGAAAAGACTAATTTTGCACATATGGATTATGGTTCAGAATATCGAGATTGGACGTTTTATGGAAAAATGAATTCCTGTTGTTCATTTTAAACAGAAAACCAAGTTAAGATGCTTGCAGTATATAAAAACAAATTCAGACTGATAATCAAGATTCAAGTTTGACTGGTGGCCAAGGTACAAAAAGATTGAAAATGCATAAAAATATATAGATTAATTTTATCATCATTATGAAACTTCCAGTTTTATTTATAAATTTACTTTAATGATGGTTAGTTCTATATTATTTATAATAAAATGCTATATTAATTTTTATGCTTTTTCAAACTCAAATCATTGTATATGTTATAAATAAAATATCTTTGCCATCTACAAGTTAAAACTTGCAGTTATTATACAACTAAATACATGTTAAATCAAATTTAGCATTGTCAGATTACCCTATTCAGTGATATTATTATGCCTGCAAATGGCAGTTATATTTAAATATTATCTTTTTTGCTAAAAATATAAACTATGGTTATTAATGATTTAATGATAAATTAGCTTTTTATAAATTTATATAAATATTTTGAATAACTATTTTGAACTATTTTCCTATGAAATGTATGTAATACTTTAAAAGAGCATGTAACTTTTAGAGCAGAATGAATTACTATATATAATGATTTATAATACTAATATGATATATATATATATATACACTAATAAAAATGATTTTAAATTAATACAAGTACTGTAAGTATAAATAAATTGAAAAATAATAATGATTGAATGTTGTTAATAAATTTTTATTTAGTAGTAATTTGCTGCTTTCTTATTTTTCTTTTTCATTAGAATATTTGAAAATGTAATAATAAACATTTGTATTTCCTGTTAATTTTAGGATAGCAATTTACTTAGAAAAATATTGAATTTTTAGGGAATTTCATATTTGCTTGGAAAATTGGGAAATCTTGGATCTTTAGAAATTTATGAATATTTTCTTGATTAGTTACTTTTTTAAATAACTAGTCAAGTTTTACTAATTTTTACTTTTTAAATACTTTAAAATATAATCTAATCCAATTGGAGAATTTTTATTAAGTAATTAATTTTCTATCAAAAAGTCTTTACAAAAGAAATATAATTGGCAACAATAATTGTAACTATACATTACATTAAATGAAATAAAATTGGCTATAAACATCTACAAATGTTGCCCAATGCAGATATTGCAAACACAGTCTGCTGCTTTCAAAAATGTACAAGTCCTCAAAATATAATTTGCCTCACACTAAATTACTAATACTTTTCTATACAGTAGTGCCTCATACTTCAAATTCAGTTTATTCCAAGAGGCCATTTGAACTTAAAATTGTTTGAAGTTCAAAGCAATTTTTCCCATTAGAAGTAACAGAAAGCAAATTAATTTATTCCCAGACGCTAACAATACCCATTTCGATAAAACTTAAAAACAACAAATACACATAATTTAAGATAAAAATAATATAATTAAATGTCCTAGTAATAAATTAAAACATGAAAGCAATACATAAAATATGCAAAAACTGTATAATAAAATGAAAATTGCATTTGCTGATCGTACACCATCCACTTTGGCATCATAAACATGGCCGCCAGATTCGCTACACCCATACTGCTTTCATGCTTTGTGATAGGTTCTTTTTTCATCTTAGCTTTTTCAAGCCTTTATGCTTTTTCAAAGCCTACTTAGACTTTGTTGCATACACACACTTCTTGGATACCATGATTAATAAGTAAAGGTTATATTGGGTTGAACAGAAAGTTTTTGCATATTTTTAACAGTTGTTGTTACTTAACTTAGATGTGTGATTTAATTATAACAATTGTAAATTTTAACACATTACTGTTAATTTGAGGTTATATTCTTTCTTCAAAAGCTTATTTTATACTTCAGTGCAGTTTTCATTCCATGCACATTGTGAACTCTGAAACAAATTTTTGTTGAATTTTGCATTCAAAGTTAAGAGTCATTTGAAGTATGAGGTATCACTGTNCAACAGTGTTATAGGGGGGGTCAACTGTATGTAGGTGGGTGAGAAATAACTAGACATTGAGAAATTGTTATAATTTTTGTAATAATAATGCAATTATTATAAAATTTGTGTATGTATGTATATTGATATTGATCAATGGAATTTTATAATTCCTACATTGGTGGTTTGGGCAGTGAGTGAGAGAGGCCACATGTACAGTAGTAAAGAGATGGTGGATAGCTTGTTTGTTCAGGAGTGAGCACTGATTATGGCATGTTATGAGATGTGGAAATTAGTGGTTGCTGTGTAGAGATGGTAGCTTATGGTGAAGGAACATCATATCAGAATCCATCTGGAAACAATCAAGAATTATCATTCAAAGTTAATGACCCATGTGGTCATTAACTTTGAATGATTACATGTATTTGGTTGCAGACACAGAGAAGTGGCTGTCCATCCATATCACAATCTAGTCATTTGAGAAGGCTGGTGACAATGCTTACATTGAATTTTAAGATGTGCTTTCATATTTCTATTTAATAAGTTACCTTTATTAAATATTAATGTTAAATATTAAACATGTCAAATAATTTTTATCTCTGCATTATACATATAGAAATTATAGGGATTTCTCAATTCTTAGTTACCATCCACCCTGTACACAAATATCAAATAAATAAAACCTTGTTATTATTTATTCATGATATTTAAAATTAAGTTCAAAGTGTGATGTTCTTTTAAACTTTTTTAGGAAGCAATTAAGAAAAACATTAACTAGGTAAAAGTCATTTAATGGACAATTTGTAAGGAAAAATTGGGACACGCTAGTCTACAATAATTTTTCAAGTTGTTGACTTTCTGTAGAAGAGTATTTGATTATCATTGGTCTGGAGAGAGAAATTTGAGAAATTTTGATTTATAATAGAAAAATATATTACAATTTTATTTTTTAATTAGTAACAAGATTAAGTTTTTTCCTGAATTTATGATTAATGCAATGCAATGGTTTTTTTTAGATGATTTTGTTGTATTTGTTTTGCTTAATTTTTAATATTGATGTTAAAGTTTTATATGTACTGTTGGATATATAATTGTTACATTAATAATTAAACATTCTGCAATAATTTTTAAATTTTATTTTATAATTAGGATTGGAAACTGCCAGAGCATTTAAAGTTTAACCTATAGCAGAATAAGTTTAACATATAACAGAATTCATAAGGATTTTAAAAAGAAGGTATTTATTATTTATTGTTAAAATAAGGCAATTTTTATATATATACAGTGGTGCCTCGTATAACATACTTAATCCGTTCCAGGTGAACGTCTGTTAAGTACAATGTTATACAAAATGTCTGTTATACAAAATGCATTTTCCCATAGAAATACATGTTAAAACATATAATTCGTTTCGCAGCATAAAATAACCGTACTGTACCATAAAAAAAAAATGAAAATGGAGCAGTCACCAATTATGTCGGGTAGTCAGAGGAGGAGGTGGAGGAACACTTTCTTCACACATTCATACAGATACAGACTTTTTACACAGGTCTGTTTCTCTCTCTTTTTCAACATCTGTNAAATGATTTTAAATTAATACAAGTACTGTAAGTATAAATAAATTGAAAAATAATAATGATTGAATGTTGTTAATAAATTTTTATTTAGTAGTAATTTGCTGCTTTCTTATTTTTCTTTTTCATTAGAATATTTGAAAATGTAATAATAAACATTTGTATTTCCTGTTAATTTTAGGATAGCAATTTACTTAGAAAAATATTGAATTTTTAGGGAATTTCATATTTGCTTGGAAAATTGGGAAATCTTGGATCTTTAGAAATTTATGAATATTTTCTTGATTAGTTACTTTTTTAAATAACTAGTCAAGTTTTACTAATTTTTACTTTTTAAATACTTTAAAATATAATCTAATCCAATTGGAGAATTTTTATTAAGTAATTAATTTTCTATCAAAAAGTCTTTACAAAAGAAATATAATTGGCAACAATAATTGTAACTATACATTACATTAAATGAAATAAAATTGGCTATAAACATCTACAAATGTTGCCCAATGCAGATATTGCAAACACAGTCTGCTGCTTTCAAAAATGTACAAGTCCTCAAAATATAATTTGCCTCACACTAAATTACTAATACTTTTCTATACAGTAGTGCCTCATACTTCAAATTCAGTTTATTCCAAGAGGCCATTTGAACTTAAAATTGTTTGAAGTTCAAAGCAATTTTTCCCATTAGAAGTAACAGAAAGCAAATTAATTTATTCCCAGACGCTAACAATACCCATTTCGATAAAACTTAAAAACAACAAATACACATAATTTAAGATAAAAATAATATAATTAAATGTCCTAGTAATAAATTAAAACATGAAAGCAATACATAAAATATGCAAAAACTGTATAATAAAATGAAAATTGCATTTGCTGATCGTACACCATCCACTTTGGCATCATAAACATGGCCGCCAGATTCGCTACACCCATACTGCTTTCATGCTTTGTGATAGGTTCTTTTTTCATCTTAGCTTTTTCAAGCCTTTATGCTTTTTTCAAAGCCTACTTAGACTTTGTTGCATACACACACTTCTTGGATACCATGATTAATAAGTAAAGGTTATATTGGGTTGAACAGAAAGTTTTTGCATATTTTTAACAGTTGTTGTTACTTAACTTAGATGTGTGATTTAATTATAACAATTGTAAATTTTAACACATTACTGTTAATTTGAGGTTATATTCTTTCTTCAAAAGCTTATTTTATACTTCAGTGCAGTTTTCATTCCATGCACATTGTGAACTCTGAAACAAATTTTTGTTGAATTTTGCATTCAAAGTTAAGAGTCATTTGAAGTATGAGGTATCACTGTATTTTCTAGAGTAAAACAACTGAATTTGTCAAAAACATCAGTTTATAGGCAGAAAAAGAATGCTTCACACTCACTAAATTAAAGAAGCATATTTCTTTGGCATACTATATTAGAGCATCACATTTGGCACTAGTTGACTTTCTTGTTGTATTACACAGGCCTACAAATTTCAACTAATAAAAAAACTGTTTGGACTTTGAGATGTGATTTTTACTAACAACTATGGATACAACTAAAAGTGATTCTCAAATGTTTTCATCATATAATGTTTTGATACAAAGGCTTTACAAAGTTTTGTCAAAAATTCCTAAAAGCATATTATATATACATTTATAATAGTGTTTAAATATATTTTAATCCTGAAAAGTTATGAATTTCAGATTATTATTAACATATATGGATACAAAAATACAACATAAGCCACTAATTAGCTTTGATGCTTATCAGTTCTGATTTTTCCCCCCTAAAACTGTGTTTCATGGACCACCTCTTATGTTCTGCATCAAGAATGTCCCTATGCATCATCCAACAGTAATCCACCATCATACTGACATCCCATCATTCCTGGTATCTTCTTTCCTTCTCCTTAATGTCTTGATGGAATCTTTTGCCCTGTTCTTCACTTACAGTCCCTAGATTTTCAGGAAAATAATCCAAGTGCGAGTTCAGAAAGTGTACCTTGAGGCTCATATTGCAGCCCAGTTCATGGTACTTAATTAACAAGTTTACTATTATTTCTTTATAATCGGAATCTTTATTTTTTTTCTAGAAACTGAAACTATTGCCTTAAATGCAATCCAGGCATCCTTTTCATTGTTGTTCATTGCAGAATATTCTTTGTCTGATATTAATTTCCTAATATCAGGTCTTGTAAATACATCTTTTAGTTTTTCTTTGGACAAGGCTGGAAACTTTTTGCATAAATACAAAAAGCAGTCTCCATCCTTTGGTAAAGCCTTTATGAACTGTTTCATTAATTTCAGCTTAATATGTAGGGGTGGCAGCAGTACTTTCTTTGGGTTCACAAGCTGCTCCTCACAATATTCTTTATGCCAAGTTGTATCAATAATTGTTTTCTAGGTGGCCATTGCTTCCTGGTCCAATGCAATAGGCCCAATGCAAATTCCTGGCTCTATTGTCTCATTCAAATGAAACATGGAAACTTGGTATAACCTGACTGCTGACCTAATAACATACACCTGATGCAGTGTTTGATTATGTATATATTTTGGTTAAATCAGGAATTCTAAATCAATTTCTTTGTTTTAAAAATGTAGGTATATGTTTTTAACAACATAATGAAACAAATTACGGCTACTGAAATGTGTCATTATTAATTTAATTCCCCTTAACGCTGATTGGGGGTGTATGGGATTCTTAGAGGGGTAGTAACTTTCGAAAGTGTCAGCCGCACTGAAAGAGTGGACACCGTAGACTGTTCCCCATGAGGACCCAACTCTCATTTATGGCTCCAAGTAGTTGGTAGTGCATGCCAACGGCCACACCCTGGGAAACCGCCTCGGCTGGTGGGCTAAACTANAAATGAAACATGGAAACTTGGTATAACCTGACTGCTGACCTAATAACATACACCTGATGCAGTGTTTGATTATGTATATATTTTGGTTAAATCAGGAATTCTAAATCAATTTCTTTGTTTTAAAAATGTAGGTATATGTTTTTAACAACATAATGAAACAAATTACGGCTACTGAAATGTGTCATTATTAATTTAATTCCCCTTAACGCTGATTGACGAGATAATCAATTTATCCAATAAAAATGGTTTTGTAGAAAAACCTTACATGATAGAGAAGAACTAGTAAACTAGACACAGCCATCCTCATTTTCTTCTCCACATTGATTTTTGTGCAATGCTTAGTTTTTATCACAGTGACAAACTCAGCTTTGCACAAATTAGGAATCACAAATGAAATTAAGATTCTCTGAGCTGTACCACTCAGAAGGGATATTCATCTTTTACTGATATCCAAGGTTCAGTAAATTCCATGCTGCTAAATTTTATTTTGAACATATTGTCACAGCTCAATAAGATTCTCTTCTTCTGCTGCAGTAAATTCAGATGGAGCACTGGCATTAAACAGAACTTGAATCCATGCAAATTTATCCATATTATCATTTTGAAAATATTTCTCAAACCAGGTGATAAGCTGTGATAAATGTTCTTCAAAAATAGAGTTCATACCTCGTGAGAAATCCACTCCATTGGAAGTCAAACACTGTTGCAACAAGGGAAACATCCTCCATCTTCATTTATTTTTCTTTTCCATAGTTTTAATTTTTTTATAAAAGCTGAAATTTTCTCAATTGACTTATGTATTTGGTCCACTCCAAATTATTTTCGGAAATAAAAATATCAAGGATCTCAAACAAGTCATGAGCCTTAGTACCAGCAGTGATATTTTTACAGAAGAGAAAGTCTTCTACAATGTTATTATTATCTATAAACCGTACATAGTAAATCAAGTGAGCATCATTATTATTTTCTGTGCCCTCATCCAGCTACAATCCAAATTCCTTCCCTTCCATTTTTTCAATAACTGAACATTGGAGGTCCTTAGCTATGTGCTGTATTCTGCAATTGGTAGTGTTATTGGACAAAGGCACTTCTGAAAGCTGCTACCCAGCAGACCCACTGATCATAATGTTCACCATATCTACAGCAGCCGGTAGAATGAGTTTTTCTGCGATGGTATGAAGCTTTTTACATTTTGTGATTCTATGTGCCACCTTTATTACTGAGTTAATTGCATCAGGTCTGCTAGATGTCGCATCTTATCACATTGAATTAAAAGTGGAAGTAAAATTATGAAAATTTTATAATATTTCGTAGCGCCCCTGTGAGGAAGCTGCGGCACACACTTTGGAAACTGCTGATCTATGGTATAACTTTAGCAATTGATTTCCAATGAAACATTCAAGCAACATCTGATGTGACAATTTTTTTTAAGATTAAATAATATCTTAAAGTTGCTTGAAAAAATTAATTTGAATATTTTATTTGTAAGAAAACTTTTTCAGCAGAAAGCAAATCAAAGAAGGACAATGCATTGAAGACCAGTCAGGAAATAATAGATTAATTGTTTGGTACATAATATAGCTGCAATCAGTCCACATCTTCTGACAAAATTTTATTTCATGGTGCTTTCTAGACTAGCAAAAAAAATTTTGATATGGAACTTTGAGTTGAAAATTAAAAACAAAGCAAAGGCATCATCCCAGAACTAAAATTTGTCTAAGCAGGAACTATGAAACTTCCATTTATGAATGCATTAAGTAACAGTGTACTAATCTGTTTGGTATGAAAACAGATATCTTTGCTATCTATTATGAAATATTAGAATTTTTGTAGAATTTAAAGTCAGACTAAGCACTGTATTTCATCATATATACATAAGTATCACTATGTTTGCATTAGTTAAATAACATCATCTAAAATAACTGGCTGTATGTGATGCTTTATATAAAATTAGATTAAAGTAGTGCAATTGATGTTTATCATTGATGAAAATCATTTGTATTATCTTATTTCTATGAGGTTTTTTTGATATACAGTGGAACCTCCTAAATTAATTACTTTTATATTTTTTCCATCTCTTCAAAATTGTCATTCTTACACAGTCCAGAGTTTGTTCTATAGAAAGAGTTGAATTTTCTAGCTGTCAACCACCTTTATTGTATGACTTGTATTTTAACCAATCTTTGCCTATTTATGCCCTAGAAAACACTTTCCGTATGTTGATCAAATGCATACACATTTGTTTTTGGAATTAGAACTATCTTGCAATTGAAAGCTTTAAATTTATAGTAAACATTTGCTCTTAGCATTAGTATTGCAAAGAATTTATAGTTTTTTCAATAAAGATTTGCCTATTGTATTTTATGAAGTAAATTATTCTCCTCTGTTCTTTCACTTCCTTGTTCAATTTTTTGTTTTTTCCTTATTTTGTGATTCTTTTACTGTTGGCTTGATGTCTAGGGTTTAAAAGTTACTAGAAGCTGGAAGATTATATATTTATATGCTTCATAATCTTCCAGCAGTGTTTGTTCTTCATGACCTGTAGAGAACACAACTTGCTTTACATAGGGGCTATATTTTCTGGATCTCTTGTTTATATTAGATCATAGTAAATGAAGTAGCAATAACTGAAATAATAATTATCTCAGAAGATAATGTGAAATGATAGCTTTTGTAGTATTGAAACACTTTGGTAACATTTTAGAACATTTTGATAAGGGATATATCATCTGTAGAAAATAAATTCAATGTTTTATGCTTTAAGAAAAGTCTAAAAAAAATAATAACCAAATGTTGATTTTTTCTTTAGAAATACTTTAACTTAAATGTTTAGATACTCTAATTGCTTACTTTGTTTTTCAATTTTATAATTTTTGAACAGATGTAAACTATAAACATATACAGTATTTTGTTATATGTATATTCATATTCTAAGTGTTTAATGTTTGGTATAATGTTGGTCTGGGTTTGGTATTCCAATGTATCCAATACTGTAATGTTTTCAATACCCATGTAATAACATAGTGTTTTCTTATTAAAATGTTGGTTGTATAATATTGCATACTGAGCTTTATTTCTATGTGGTGACTACCTCTATATGCTGGCCAGTAGACATATGTTGGTCATCATTGTGGTAAACATACAGAGGTTCCATAGTATCTATAATGACATAAGATTATAAGGTATATTAGTTTAGGTTGCTTTATTTTATGAGTGCTATATTTCATTAAAATAAACAGATAATACAGTTTCTTAATTGAAAATACAGTTTAAGTTTATTGTGAAATATTCTAAATCTATTTGATAGTGATAAATTACATAATATATTTTTTATTTAAAAGTTATGATTATTTATATTATGAATTGATTATTAGAAAATATATAGAAGTTTTAAATTTTAATGCTTTGTATCACTATCCTTTCATGATTACCATCACTCAACAAATTCTATAACTATGAATAGTAAAACTTCTAATTTCTTATTGACTACAGCGAATTGATGATTAATGACATTTTCACACACTGTTTTTATTAATAGTTTTATATTTGATGTTTTAAGTATTTTAAGCATTTACATATGATAATTGTAGATTATGTTTAGAACAGTCATTGAGAAACCTTCTCATCAAATATGATTTTTATGGAATCCTAGTGTAAATATAAATTTCAGATAAAAAGAAATTTGATTTGTTTCTGTGTAATCTTTATTTATAATTTTTGAATTCCATACTTTAGTAGTATAATTTTTCCATTATAAAAAATTAACTTGAAAAAAATACTTTTAAAATTCCAAATTAGCTTGTCAAAATAATAGTTTTTGCTATAAATTAAATTGCTTGCAGAACATTTTTAAATGTTCAAATTCTAGAACAGTGTTTCAAAGGTGGTGTTATTTCCCTCCAGGGGTAAAAATTAGTTCTGAGTGCAAAAAATAATTGAAATTATACAAACTAGGAATGTAAGCAATGCTATCAGACCAATAATAATGGACACACACACATATGTACTGTATATATATTCAGTCAACCCCTATAACACTGTTGATAATTCCGTTTTATATGAATTCCATATTGTACGAGTCATTTAGATTTTACAAATACATGTGCCAGGCTGTGAACGGCTCACGTATTTGTAAAATCTAAGTGACTCGTACAATATGGAATTCATATAAAACAGAATTATCAACAGTGTTATAGGGGGGGTCAACTGTATGTAGGTGGGTGAGAAATAACTAGACATTGAGAAATTGTTATAATTTTTGTAATAATAATGCAATTATTATAAAATTTGTGTATGTATGTATATTGATATTGATCAATGGAATTTTATAATTCCTACATTGGTGGTTTGGGCAGTGAGTGAGAGAGGCCACATGTACAGTAGTAAAGAGATGGTGGATAGCTTGTTTGTTCAGGAGTGAGCACTGATTATGGCATGTTATGAGATGTGGAAATTAGTGGTTGCTGTGTAGAGATGGTAGCTTATGGTGAAGGAACATCATATCAGAATCCATCTGGAAACAATCAAGAATTATCATTCAAAGTTAATGACCCATGTGGTCATTAACTTTGAATGATTACATGTATTTGGTTGCAGACACAGAGAAGTGGCTGTCCATCCATATCACAATCTAGTCATTTGAGAAGGCTGGTGACAATGCTTACATTGAATTTTAAGATGTGCTTTCATATTTCTATTTAATAAGTTACCTTTATTAAATATTAATGTTAAATATTAAACATGTCAAATAATTTTTATCTCTGCATTATACATATAGAAATTATAGGGATTTCTCAATTCTTAGTTACCATCCACCCTGTACACAAATATCAAATAAATAAAACCTTGTTATTATTTATTCATGATATTTAAAATTAAGTTCAAAGTGTGTTGTTCTTTTAAACTTTTTTAGGAAGCAATTAAGAAAAACATTAACTAGGTAAAAGTCATTTAATGGACAATTTGTAAGGAAAAATTGGGACACGCTAGTCTACAATAATTTTTCAAGTTGTTGACTTTCTGTAGAAGAGTATTTGATTATCATTGGTCTGGAGAGAGAAATTTGAGAAATTTTGATTTATAATAGAAAAATATATTACAATTTTATTTTTTAATTAGTAACAAGATTAAGTTTTTTCCTGAATTTATGATTAATGCAATGCAATGGTTTTTTTTAGATGATTTTGTTGTATTTGTTTTGCTTAATTTTTAATATTGATGTTAAAGTTTTATATGTACTGTTGGATATATAATTGTTACATTAATAATTAAACATTCTGCAATAATTTTTAAATTTTATTTTATAATTAGGATTGGAAACTGCCAGAGCATTTAAAGTTTAACCTATAGCAGAATAAGTTTAACATATAACAGAATTCATAAGGATTTTAAAAAGAAGGTATTTATTATTTATTGTTAAAATAAGGCAATTTTTATATATATACAGTGGTGCCTCGTATAACATACTTAATCCGTTCCAGGTGAACGTCTGTTAAGTACAATGTTATACAAAATGTCTGTTATACAAAATGCATTTTCCCATAGAAATACATGTTAAAACATATAATTCGTTTCGCAGCATAAAATAACCGTACTGTACCATAAAAAAAAATGAAAATGGAGCAGTCACCAATTATGTCGGGTAGTCAGAGGAGGAGGTGGAGGAACACTTTCTTCACACATTCATACAGATACAGACTTTTTACACAGGTCTGTTTCTCTCTCTTTTTCAACACCTGTCGGAAATGAAGGGCAAGGGTGTCATTGTAGAGATCATTGATCCTGTTGGCCTCAGCTCTGTTTGGATAATGAGTGTTGGTAAACTCCTGAACCTCTCCCCATTTGACAAGGAAGTTTTTGTCAACTTTCACTCCTTCTGATGATTTCTTGCTTTGTTTCAATTGAAATCACCTTTCTGTTTTTTTAGAAGCCATGATTTGCACAACACTTGAATAAATGTAAATACCCTGCACTGAGGTGATGTACGTAATAAACAAGGGAGCAAGCCGAATCCCAACGGGAGCTCTGTACTTCAGATATACTAATAATATATTCTAATAATACTAATATATTATAAAAATAGCAGATTGTCATTGGCAACGGCAAAAGAGTGGAAACATCATTCGCACTTGTTCGCAGAAAGTCCGTTGTTCGCCTCACGTAACTGCCGAACGGAAAGTCCGTTGTTCGCAGCAAGTCCGTTGCTCGAGTCACGTAACGGCCAAACAGAAAGTCCGTTATTCAAGGCGTACGTTATACGAGGCACCACTGTATTTTAATGTTTTATGCAAATAAAATCTACTTAAAAATTAAGTTGAATTAATTGTATAATGTAATTTGAAACATTGGTAGTAGGGTTTCTCAAATGGGATACCGGGATCCCAGTCGTTTTTTTTTTTAACCTGGGAAATATCCCGGGAAATTTTCTCATCCGGGAAATCCTGCAAATTTCTTAAAAATTCACTTTTTTCTTATTTTGTGTTAAGGTTGAGGAAATTTTGCAAATAAAAAGTATAATCAACTCATAAACCATCAGAATACATTTGTATTTATTAATTTTAAACCTACTTATTAGTTTTTTAAATTTTTGCTTGTTATGGCATGTCACAAATGGTCAATAATCAATATGTAGCTTATTTGTGGCAGGACTCTGAAAATTCTTTACTTGTTGGAACCTGTAATATCTGGAATAATTGTGCTCATGCTGTCTTAATTTTTAACCACACCCAGTAGCTTCAATAACTGAGTAATGCCAGGTTTTGCAAATTAGGCAAGGATATAAATGAGTACGATGTATGCAAGTATGAATGAAGTTTTTCTTCATAAACCTGATTATTAAAGCCAAACAAACTGCCAAATTATCGAGCTGTAAGCATGATGCTGCTATTAAAGCAGTTGAGGTAGATAAATCAAGAATACTAGACAGCAAAAAAAGTACTACAGTTTCGAAAACAAACTAGAAATCTTCCAGGCTACAGGTGAAAAACACATAATATCTGTCTTCTCTTAAATGCATTAAATACGATTCCAATCACATCAATTGAATCAGAAAGGGCATTCTCGGTAGCAAGACTTTTCATTACTAAAATAAGAATCAGATTGTGTGATCGGAGTATTGACCATCATTGCTTTTTAAACTCTTATAAAAATTTACAATAATATTTTGTATTATGTTTTATTTAAAAAACGAAAATTACCTTCTAAGTTAGAAATCTGATCTAAGTCCTTTTTCTTTCTAACTCATTCAAAGCCTTTTTTTTTTTTTGTTGTGAAAATTTCTATGTAATTCAAAGGTAATTTTTAATATATATCTTACACAGCATTATTAATATGATTTTGGAAGTTGCAGAATTTATTAAATTACTTTAAAAAAATGAATAATAATTATATCATTTGATTCTAAGGTATTTTGTATATCTTAAAAATAATTAATTCTATCCCGGATCCCAGGAAACAGTTCACTTTTATCCCAGAATCCTGGGACAAGCAAAACACCAGGAAATAAGAAACCCTAATTGGTAGTTATAAAAGTTTTATTTGTATTATTTTGATTTACTGGTGCATTTTTATTTACATCAAAAAAATGTAACATTTACTGTTAGATGATATGTATAGAAGACTTATTTTAAAAAATTACTGATTTGATATTGGTTCAGTACTAGAGTATTGGATCAGAGGAAGGAAACATGTCATAAACTGGCACATTACAAATGTAAAGTGTTTAACATTTATATATGTGAGGATCCGAATCCAGACTTTCAGTATGTTTATATCATTATCTCCTAACATCACATCATAGCTATACTTTCGTTAAATAACTGTCAACTTTTACACCTGGGAGCAAAACATCTGTTAAGTTCTCAGGCCTGACGACGACGCTTTCTCATCACCTTTCGACCTAATATCTCAATTTCAACAGTTCAACATATAGAACAAGACAACACAGTAGGGGAGTCGTCACCAGTTCCTCGATCAGACCACTCAAATTTTTCCTGTGTTAAAATATATGGATAACCTGTGCTCCTTTGGATATCTCCTTGCATAATATCTAGTTAATTCAGAACTGTGGGAATAAGAACTGTCGTCCAGAACTGTCTTCCTTTTCTGTCCAATTGGCTTGCAACAGACCAAGATTTCATACAAGGTATTTATCGCCACGCGCAACTACTGTAAACTCTCTCTCTCTCAATATATTGTATGTCCTGTATTTATTCCCTGTATCAAGTTCTGTCATCATTTTATAAACATATTTTTATCATTTTCTTTATGCAAATATCAAAAAAGGACCATACTGGATAGGTTGCTACCTGATTCAGCAAGGACTGAAATAGATACTAAAGTCCCTGGGCTATTGACAAGTGGGTCAACACTGAAAGTAGTGCAAAAAAGTCTAATGATAAGACTAATTAATAATACAAAACAAAAAAGTTTGGCTAGAGGTAGACAGTTAAGTCATCATCTCATGATAAATTTAATAATTACAAATAAATAAATTTTTAATTTGGAATACTCTGGGACAGGCAATAAGTCATGAAGGATGTGAACAAGGCACTTGAAACAAACCAATATCTTTGGAAGAGAGTAATAAGTTATCCTATGATACAGCAGTGATAGTTACTAAAGAATTTGGTATTGAAATAAAAAACCAAAAATAAAAACAAAGTAAATACCAAAATGGAAAATTAGATTGAAAGTGAAAATAAAAAAAATGAATGATTAAAAGCAAGCAACTTGAAGTGCATAAAAGAGCAATTATTAATGAATGCAAATATCTCAGAAAATATCTAATAAAAAAAATACTGGTTTAACACAAGAAAAGTTAATGAAGCATTGGAAATAGTAAAACAACAAATAATAGCTGCAACTAGGAAAAATTGAATGATGTGAGGAAAGAAATAGTAAAAGAAAACAAAAACAAACTACAAAAACATCAATGCTAACACAAATAATAAAAAGAAAGACCAATTTTGATTAAAGTGAACAATGCAGGCATCACACCATTCAATTTTTCCTAGTTGCAGCTATTATTTGTTGTTTTACTATTTCCAATGCTTCATTAACTTTTCTTGTGTTAAACCAGTATTTTTTTTATTAGATATTTTCTGAGATATTTGCATTCATTAATAATTACTCTTTTATGCACTTCAAGTTGCTTTCTTTTAATCATTAATTTTTTTATTTTCACTTTCAATCTAATTTTCCATTTTGGTATTTACTTTGTTTTTATTTTTGGTTTTAGAAAAAACAAAAAAGATTAAAATACAGATGTTAGATCAGTAAAAGAATTTCCAAAAGGACCAGCAAAAGGCATAGCATCAGCAAATTACATACTAGTAATCTGCTTGCCTATAATGTTTAAAATTACTCATTGGTATAATAGCAAGAATTTTCATAACTACCCTGGAAACAAACAACATCCTTCCAGAGGAACAAAAAGGAAATAAATGGAAAAGATCAATTTCTGACTGATAGATGATACTGGATAACTGCAAAAATAGCACTGCATATAGTATAGATTAATTACAAAGAGGCATTAAATATTTGGAAACAACTGGCATTAGTAGAAACATCAGAATTTTTACAGAAAAAGCAATGAAATTGTGTAAATGTTGATGATTGGAAATTGTGGGAGTTATATAACCAAAACGTACTAGAAGTAGAATAAGTTGAAAAACAAACTACACTGATATAAATCCAGCAAAATTTAATAAAATAAAAACATTTTCAATCGTTTTTCAACGATCATCCTCAGTTACCAAAAATAGAACATTAAATATAGAACATAAAATGCGTTCAAAATAAATACAAAAATAAAAATTAATGGAAAACGCCCTAACGGACGAACTAATGAAAAATTAACAAATAAACTAAATAAATAGTGAAAAATTAATAATTGTAAAAGGACCTCCACACAGTGGACAATGAGTCGGCGTCTCTATGGTTTATACAACTGGTTTTCATGTGTGCTGTATAGATTTCCAATCTCTCCAGGTGTTTGATTGTTTGCCTATTAGTCGTCACTTTTATAATTGATGCTTGATCCCATTGCATGTTTATATCCTGTTGCTTTGCGTATGATGCCAACACAGTGTTATCAAGGTTCTTATCGATTGTGTATTTATGTTCCTTGAGCCTTTGCTTTAGACCACGCATCGTCGCACCCACGTAAACTAGCCTGGAATCAAATCGTTGATCATGTAAAGGCACCGAATATATATCCGTTGTTGAATTCTGATCCTCTTTCTTTTTATCGTTTCTCAAAAGTTTGAAAATAATGGGATTGCCCCGGTATACAATGTGTATGTTATTAGACCTGGCAGTAGATCTGTGTATCTTGTTCAAAAATGGGATGTAATTAAGCACTATTCGTTTATTACGGTCAATCCTGGGAGAATGCCGTGCAGTGGATTGGAAGGATGAAATAAGATCCTCTATCTCTTCCTTTGGATATCCGTTTAGTTGGGCTATCTTAAGAATGTACTTTAGCTCCCTTATCATGTCGCAGAAACTTGTACAATGCATATAAGCACGTTTAATCCATGATCTGAAAACCGCCAATTTGATATGCTTGGGATCGACTGATTGGCGTAGGATGATAACGGGTTGAAAGCAGGGTTTACGGTAATTATCGGTCCAGATCTCCCCTTGCTTGCACGTAATGGAAATGTCCAAGAAGTTAACACTGGAGTCGCTCTTCTGGTCAAGCTGCAATGTTAAACCGTAAGGGTTATTGTTGATCTTGTTTAAAAAATATTGTAGATTAGGTTCTTCACACCAAAGTATGAATGTCGTCAATGTATCTAGTGTACAAAATGATCTGGTGTTGAAATTTGGGTAGAATGGTGTTTTCAAGTTGACGCAAAACTGAGGATGATCGTTGAAAAACGATTGAAAACATTTTTATTTTATTAAATTTTGCTGGAATTATATCGGTGTAGTTTATTTTTCAACTTGTGGGAGTTAGTTGATGGTTGGAAATTGTGGGAGTTGATGGTTGGAAATGAAAAATATAGACTTGTCAATATTAAAAGAGGCATCATATTAGTTATTTCACTGTCATCATTGTTCTTCATAATTGTAATGATTCCACTATCAGTGATTCTGAAGAAAATGGACTTTGGCTATTGGGCAACAAAAAAGATTAGCAAAATCTCAGATGATTTCGTATGGATGATTTAAAGTTATATGGAAAATTGAATTGAATTTTTTTTCTTTTTAGCAGCCTGCACCGTTATGACGTAACAGATGAAGTTCTAGGAACATTCTTTGGCACAGCACATCACCAAACATAAGGCAGTTTTGGGAATGGTGTATTTCCGTGGCTTTTTGTCTTTTCTTTTTTTATTGGAAACGGAAAATAAACCCAAGGAAAATTTCGTTGTGGTTTAGCTCACTACCGCCCGTCACGGGAGGTTTCTGTAGCAAAGCACCTTTCTTTAAAAGACATGAAAACAGTCACAAGCACACGTCCGCCAATTAGGCTACTAATCAATGGGAAACCATTAAAGATCTATGAAATTCAGAAAACTAGAATATTTGGTAGCTGCATCGATGAACAGGTGAAAAGATCAACAATGGATACTACAGTAACATTGATGGTACAGCATACTTTGATTCCTCTAACATGTGAGTATTCTCTCGCTTTTGTCAATGAAGTGAGGCACCGACTAGACAGTTCCTGTGGAGGAACATACTGTGCGCCTCTTCCTCCGTGGCAGGCTGCCACTTCTATATAGAAAACTGGGCAATAACAGTTTTGGCATGTTTCGTGGTATCCACGAAAATCTTTGGCTTTGTTGGTTGACCATGGGTACGTTACACGTTCTGGAGAACACCCAATCATTGGCAACACAGTTTGCAGTAACCGTATCTATGATTCATGTGCTGGCTGTATGATCCAGAATGAGAGAGATGCTTGAAACACTTCTTGCACTGGAACTGTTTCTTGCCGCTATGCAGCCTCTTATGCTCGGTCAAATGGTGTTTGTGCTTGAAAGCCTTGTTGCACACATCACACTTGTGGGGCCTTTGACCTGAATGTTTGTACTTGTGACGCGCTAGCGAGCTTTGCTTACTGAACATCTTATCACATTGGTTGCACCCATACATGCCCTCTTCACTCTCGAGTTGATGCTGCTTCCAAGACTTTTGATGTTTGCCACCACTTTCTTCCTCGCCTTTGGCACTGTCCTCCACTGCACTGTGGCTCTCTTCGGCTTCCATCTGCTTCCACATTTTCTTCCTTATCCTCTTCAATTTGGGGCTTCCCATTTCTCTGTTCGTGTCTTCCAGAACGGTTCCCCCGTGGAACCCATGTCGGAAGAGGAAGATCTACCCCTGTCACCACCGAAGGGCGAAAGAGAAAAGGAAGCTGAATGAACGGTGGAAGAGTGATCTTCGTCTTGTGACTTGGGCTAGAGCGAGGTGGCACACGTTCCGGACAAGAGACTCCATTGCTGCACGTTTCTGGGACTGGTGGAACCCTGTTGGCTCGATGTTTCTCCATCGCTGGAACTTTGGATTTTTGACTTAGATTGAGAACCTGAAATTCCCTGTGGCCTCCTTTCATGGACAGGTCTAAAGGTTGTTCGTTGTCATCTGTTGTGTAAGGTTTGTTGAACACTGAGATAATAGTTAAACACTGCAAAGGCAGTGTGTCACCAGTCTCTCTATGTCTCTCTAATGGTACTCGCCGGTACTCTGCGAGTACCATTGGAGAGGAATGGCACCGTTATAATGAGGGACCACTGGAGGGTACGGGGAAGTTCTCAAGGGAGTTTGTGGTTTGTACTTTGGTACATGAATAGGCTTTAATCTGCAATTCAGAGATTTATCGCGGGTATACATGCTCTGAAACCAGAATTCAACTAGTTGAGAGGAGCAACCAAGCTTCTGGGCTATTCTGCTCACTTCAAACTCTTTTCTCCAAGGATTAGCATTATAGTATTCCTTTAGAACAGTGTTCCGCAACCTTTTTCTATTGGCGGCACACCTATGACTCAGCACGGAACATCAAAATGTTATTCCCCTCTTATATGTATGGTATGATACTATTAATAGAATTTCGTAATGCCATAAATCTATTATTATTATTATTATGTTGAGTTTTGTGAGTTACACTTGGTTGACACCGATGGTTGTGTACTATGATGGACCAGAGTCAAGGCATAGTAACCAAAACAAGCCAAAAATTAAATAAGTGTGTCAGTATGTGTCTGCATTCAGGAATTTCCTAACAATATGACATGTATTCAATATAGTGGCCTTCTATAGTGTGATGTATGTGTTTCTATTCAATTTTAATGTTCCCAGGCTTTTGTGTAGCGTGTGTGGTATGACACCTGTACAGGAGAGAATGACAGGTACAATAAGCACCCTATCCATCCTCCATAGATGCTTTATTTCCTGGGTGAGTTCTGTGTACTTGCTCATTTTTTCAGTGCATGTGTTTTGTACATTGTGAGTGTTTGGAACAGATGTCTATAATGTATGTGATTTTATTGTGTTTGTCAATAATTATGATGTCTGGTATGTGGTGGTAAATTGTTTTATCTGTGATTATGGCTTTATCATAGTACATTTTGAGCATGTTGTTTTCCAATACTGTTTGTGGAATGTATTTGTAGTATGGTTTGTGGATGTCTAACAATTTGTGTTTCTTTGCAAGCTCTTGGTATATTATATTTGCTATTTGATTATGTCTGTGTAAATAATCTGCCTATGCCAAGAGCTTGCAACCAGAAGTGATGTGTTGTATAGTTTCTGGCATGATGTGACATTTTCTGCATGTGTCATTTGTGAGTGTTGTATCTTTGAGTATGCATTTTCTGTAGTTTTTAGTATTTATGACGTGATTCTGTATGGCAGTCATGAATCCTTTCATCTCTCCAAAGAGGCATCCCTGAACTAACCAGCTGTTTGATGCAGTTTTGTCAACAAAATCCTGGGCCAGATTATAAGGATGCCTGCCATGGAGTGCCTTTCGAGCTCATGATTGCTTGATGGTGTCTATGCTTTTTATATGTAGTGTCATGTCTGTATGATGTGAGTGTAAGTTTAAGTTATTATTTGACTTACTAACAATATATTTGACTTACTAACAATTATTTGATTTACTAACAAATAACTAATGGTGTGTTATTTGAGTCTGCTAGAGTTACTGCTTTATGTAACTGTGACATTCCTTGTTTCTTGTAGAAAAACTCTTGCAGTGACTGTATTTGTTTGTAGTGAAGGTTAACTATGTCAATCAGGCCACGTCCGCCATCTTTACATGGAAGGCTTAATCTTTCTGTGGCGGATTTTGCATGATGTTGTTTATGCTTAGTAAGTGTTGTTCTTGTTTTCCTTTGGAGTTGCTCAAGATTTGTGTGAGTCCAATGTATAACTCCAAAAGAGTATGTGAGTACTGGGATGACATAATGTGTTTATTGCTTTAACATTATCTTATTTCACCAGTGAATGAAATACAAGCATAATAAACACAACAACTGTGATAAAAATATATAAATAAAACTTGATATTAATAGAATATGTAAAAGTTCATGTCACACGTTTTGCCTTGTGACGGAACACCAGTGTGCGGTGGCACACCGGTTGCGGAACACTGCTTTAGAATTTGGAGTTATATGGAAAATTGGAAACTGAATTCCAGTCATTGACCAAACACTATATATTTTCTGTATAGATACAGCAATGGAATTTGGTCTTGAGGAATGTGCTACTGTAGCTATAAATTGAGGTAAAATCATTAACAGTAAGGGAATAGTGATGCCAAATGGTTAAACCATCAGGAGTTTACAGAATGAAACTTATAAATACTTGAGAACTTTACAGCTGTATACCATCAGATAGGAACAAGTCAAGAATGTGATTAAGAAAGAATATAGTTTAAAGAATGAGAAAAATTTTTAAGACAAAATTGAATAGTGGAAATACCATCAAAGCAATTAATACTTGGGCCATTCTTATCAAGTGATTTACTGCTGAAATTATTAAGTTGATCTAGATGATCTACTTGATAATGAACTGATTACTACAGGTTCATTGACCCCTTTCAAGTTTCCATCGACCCTGTTGGGAACTCCTGTATCGGATTAATAATTTTTAATGAACCATTTTCAATTAGTCCCTAAGTTTAAACTTTCAAAAATGACTTGTGTGGGTCAATATTGGCCACTTTGGGGACATTTAGTATAGAGTATAGACTGTAGCCTAGCAACAACTCATTTACAGATATCAAAATTGCAGAATGGAACAAGTAGATCTTGTTCCTTTTTCAATGAATATGAATACTTACAAATAGACATTTTTGACCAACAGCCAATAGGAAACACTTTTTGTTAAAAAATTATGATGGTTTGTAGGAAAAACCTTATTGAGTTGTGTGAATATCATGATAAAATAAAAAAATAATATATAGACAAAAATTTTGGAAGAATTAGAAATTGTTTATAATTCTAATATTTTGTCTACTGTTGGAGAGAATACTAATGATAGAAAATGGAAAATGTTTAGTATGATCAAGTATTTTTTCATTGTTCTGTAATGGATGTGATTGAAACAGATGAAATTTTCACATAATCACCTATTTCTTATTTAATCACTAATACGTGATTAAGTGAGGATTTACAATATAAGTAATTGTTAAAAATTTTGTCTTTTATATAAAATTAGATTGTAAGAATTTTTTTATTTTAAATTGATAATATATGTAATAGATGTGTTTTTATGATTTTAATATTATGTATTTTATTTGTTACAAAGTTTTCTTGCTTTGATCTCTCCCCATGACCTCTGATTTGGGGGATAAGAAGGAAGTGTGTGAAGAATTGCAACAAACTGTAAGTTATTGATTTTTAATGTTAAAATTGATTATTGGATTTATTAAACATTTTATAATGTTCCACAAATCAATTAGAAGAAATAAGTTAAAAATTTTTAAAAGTGATTTGTTGATATATTTGTTACTTATTTTTGTTACTGCTCAATTAAAGATTGTTGTCTTTGTTAGTAAATTTATAAGCCAATTAGTATGAGGCAGATTCAATCAATAAGGTTAGTTGCGCTGTTAAAGGAAAATTATGTAGTGTTCAAAAGTTAAGACTTAATAATATTGAAAGAGTATGCAGTAATGCAACCCTGTACCAATAGTTGTCCCTGCCAGATAGTGTTCATGTCCAATATGTAGTTTACAAAATGGAGTTGCTCATATCAAACTGCACTGTTTGATTTTTGAATACTTATAAATTAGTTCATTGTAGATAGCATGCACAATATGGCAAATTGTGTATGTCAGTACAAAAAGCTTGCAAATGGGTTAAAAAGTTTAAGGAAGGTCAAACAACAAACAAGCATAGACAAGGAGTTATTTAAATTTTTGAATCCAAGCTTTTTGTAGCAACGTGCATAATTCTCCATATCTGCATACATCCTGCAATGGATCTCACTAGAACTAATGCCTTAAGCTGTCGAAAATTGTTTAACAGCTTTCTGTTCAATTCTAATGCAGTTTGATAGGGCAGTGCTATTTTGTAAAATGCATAGTGGATACAAATACCATCTGACAAGGATGACTATTGGTACATTGGTATAGAGCTGCATTACTGTATACTCTTTCAGTATTATTAATCTTAAACTTGTATTCTATGTTATTCTTTTTAATAGAGTTACTATTCTTATATATTTAAGTATTTAAGTATAAACTTATTTCTTATACTGTAAAATTTATAAGATAAATATAAATTGCTTCAGTATAAATTGCTTGGATGAATTAAGTAATTAATTTAAAATTTAAATTTTGTTTTGTTTTTTATTGCTTATTTATCTATTGACATTAATATATCTGCTTATCTATCTATTGACATTAATCTAGTGTAGGATATTTGTAAAAATAATACAGGTAACTCCCGTATAACACGGTAGTTACGTTCCAAAAAATTGCCGTGTTATGCGAATCCGTGTTATACGAAACAAAGAACTAATACGAAAAGGAGGGTTAGGTTCCAAAAATTAAAAAACATGCTAGTATATTTTCATAATTAAGATAAATATCTTCATTAAAATTTTTTTAAGTGATACATATTAATATAAATTAAACAATGTTTTCTTCGTCATCACTAAAAACACTATTAATTAACCGAGAGCGTTTTCTTTTTGGCAAGTTATCCTTATCCTCTGAGCATTTTTCTGCATTATCTTCAGATCCATGCTTTACCTTTTGCAAAATGTATGTAATTTTAGATTGCTTGCTTCTAGTTAAAAGGTCTTTATAAATTTCCTTATATGGTGCTAAGCACTTATGAAGAATAAAGCAAGTATGGAATAAGGGAAAAACATTCGGCAACATCAGAAGCAGAAGCGTCGCGATCTGGCAACATTGAAACAAGTTTCGAGAAGGACCACGTGTATCGACAGAAGGCGAGAAGAGAAAATTTACATACTTAAGTACTAATAGTTCACGAAAATAATAATTTTCGTGAACTATTATTACTTAAGTATGTAAAAATTTATTACATTTCCTGTTGTACGAGGGTTTTACCCAATTCTCAAACCGTGTCAGAGTAAATCCATGCTATAAAAGTACCATGTTATACGGGGGATGGTACCAATTCTCGAACCGTGTTAGAGTGAATCCGTGCTATAGAAGTGCCGTGTTATACAGGGGATGGTACCAATTCTCGAACCGTGTTAGAGTGAATCCGTGCTATAGAAGTGCCGTGTTATACGGGGGTTACCTGTACATTCTTCTGGTTGGATCTCAGGGTATTAGACTTAATTCACAAATAATTTTTGTTTTAGTTACATCAGTTATTTTATTTTTGATTAATTTTTTATCAACTTGCTGTCTAGTTTTCTTTTGAACCCAGTTATTAATTTAAATTTTATAACTATGTTGTTTAAGACCAAACAGGCACATAAGCCAACAAGCAGAGCAGCAAGTAAATGTAGTATCATTAATAGTAACATGTTAAAAATGTGTTAAACCAATGTTAAGATGTTAAAAAAATGTCAGGATGGTATAAAATTATGTTAAGTGCCTGTAGAGGTTTAGCTGATGGTCTGAGGAACAAATGTTTGTTTTTTTTAAGGGAGTTTCATTTAGAGATTAATAGGGTTTCCCAAATATAAATATGTTTTGTGTGTTTTAACAGAGAGATGTCATCCAAGTATGGGAAGAATTATCTTGTAAAATATATTTTGCAAGGATTTTTTCCATCTGTCTTTTATTAATGGTTTTTTTATGCTCCAGAATATAAAATTTAAGCTGTCTAGATGTGTCCTTATTTACTTTAAGACATTTATTTATGGGCTGTATTGTTGGCTTATCATAAATACTTGAATGCTAAACATAGTGAATGAGATCTGTTCATAATTAACAATCTTTTTAAATTAGGAGCTGGAGTAATTGGGATGATGTACCCCAAAGAAGCAAATTTTGTCAACAAATTATTTATGTAAAGTATGACTGTGACACAGTATTGATATTCACATTTGGTGTAGATGGTATGGAATGGGAATACACATGTGCACACACTTTATTATGTATACAACTAAACTTGATAGTGTTATATCCAGTGATGACCATAGCTAGTTTGATTTTATTTAATTCTAAATTTAATAACTGCTGATGATTTAAGAAGATAAGTTCTATAAATCATAGTACTAATAGTACTGTACATTTGTATAATTGTGATAGAAAGGCATCTCTAGGGATTAAATTGGAAGAGGCATTGAATTTATGAAATATACCAAAACTTAAATTATGTTTTTGATGAGTAATGTATAAATTCAAAATCACAGTTGTATATTGTATACACTCACATTCAATATAAGAACTAATAGAGGGGTAAATGTTGTTAATTGAGCAGAAATTGGTCAGATACTTTTGCAGTATCTAGCCATGCTATGTCATGAACATAATGCAAATGTAAAAAAGGGAATTTTATGGAGTAGTGCCTCCTGAAGATTTTTATATTCTAAACTCTTCATAAGTATTTTGGCTAAAACTGAGGAAAGTGGGAAGTCCATTAGGAAACTTTGCTTTTATAAATATAGTGGTACCAGAAAAACTGCATCATGCATAATTGTTATACTTCTAAAAATAAATTTTACTAAGTACACTAATATGACAAAATTTGTTTATGATTTGCATCATACAGGCTCTCATCAAATCAATGTCATGAAGATACTGTACAGTACATGACAGTGATAGAGAACAGAAATGGCTAATAAAGTATTACAGATCCAGATTTTTTTAATAACAATTCTCTTCTATGTTTTCAGCTATTTTACTGTGGGTTATGATCTTATAAGTGTCATTTCATTGTTTACTTGATGCTGACTAATTGTAGTAGTACGTGCTTACATTATTTTTTATGTATCGTACTTACACAATTTCATCGTCATCATCAAGTAACTTTTATTGTATAAGGATTATTTTCCCATTACTTTTGGGTAATACAATATTTGTATAATAATTGTTAGTTATAACAGTATCATTGTAAACGGCATTTTAACTTTTCCAAACAAAATTTAAGGCTACTTTAGCCTGGTACAATTTGAATTAGATAACTATTATATTTCTGTTATAATCAAAAGTAACCTCTATCATTATTATAAATACACCTGTAACAAAATTATTTGAATTAAAATATTTTCCATATATTTTTTAAGACTCAAAGGGAAAAAATAAATTACATTATTCCTGTACAATAAACTTTTGAAAATAATTACACAAATTAAATATTGTCTTTATGTCAGATCTGTGAAAAAATACATATATGTACTTTTCATCTTTATTATTTTCCAATTTAAGATCATATCTATATTGTAGTTCATGAACTTTTGAACTTGTATTATTACATTTCTAACAATTTCCATTAGACAAATCATATATAATCTTATTAATTATAACAAAATCTCTGTTTAATCTCAACCATATAGAAAATTTTTTAATATTAAATGGAAAATTAAGGAACAAATAGATATTAATTTGTGGATAGTTTAAAATAATACTGTACCATTCATGATTTTTTACCTCTAAGTTCATCTATATATTCTACCAAGGATATCTCAAAGACATTCTGGATTAATTGGGAACAAAAGATATCACTAGTCTTATTTCTCTCCATGAATGGTCCTATAGAAAATCCATGTTTATTCATTATACAAGAAACCTGACCTACCCAGTTAGTTTACTACAGCTTGTTCACTAGGGTGGAGCTTATTTTCACAGTTTGGAAATGTGAATCTCCTATCCTCTATTTCCATTTGAATATATATAGAAAACATTCGTGCCAAAAATCTACTCCATTGGTGAATATTTACTGGTAGCTCAATGTCACTGAAGTTTTATATGTTCCAAATAGTAAGGATGAGCATATGGCAATCACAAGCTTCAACCACAATGTATCCATTTTAGTACAACAGTGTAAAACTGTAGTTGGTCATCTCAATAAATAAACCATTAAATTAATCACACATTAGTTATATGACATTCTCACAAAATTAATTTCTGTCATGACTCATGATTTTTATTTTGCTGACATCATTAAGTCTTGCTGCAAATGTTTTTCCTGTTTCTGGTTGAGGTTGACTCAGTGATCCATACTGCTTACATCAGCACCTATTGGCTATTTGGCATGTATGGACAAGTTCAGGCACATCATTGAAGGACTGCTGATATCATTAGATGCATAGACTATATAATCCAGAAAGTGCACAAGCAAATGACATAATACATTTTTGTTCATTTCGGCAAAGTTATTAAATAATAAATATGGTGGCAGCAGCAACTAGATCTAAAACTGAAGTATACCTCTTTGGTTCAACAGTACCTGAATTAACTGGCAGCAAGTTGCCATTCTTATGTCAGGCTCTTAATTTGTTTTTACATCACCATCTTCAACTGAAATAAATTATCAGACAATCATCAGCTGTTACAGTCAAAAAGCTGGCAATATTTTATGAAATGGTAAGGATCCCAATGATGGATCCATGAAACTGCATAACTAAACTAGAACAAACATTTGAAGAATGGTGTTTGCTAAAGAAAAACAAGGGGTGACAGTCTGACAAATAAGGCTGAATTTGTAGTAAACTAGATGAACTTTTTGACATTTCTCATCTTAGAGCAGTCGAAATGATAAAAGTTCCAGAGGATCATGAGTTCTTGTTAGCTCAATGTGAGAGGACGTAAAGGGTCAATGGTAGGTGTGGATGCAAAATTAGCTGCAAAGGAGAAATGATCAGCACAAAGACAGGAACAGATGCTTAACAGAAAATGTAGAATGGAAGACTTGAAGAGAAGTGGTGAAGAAATAGCAGACCTAATATCCTTAAGCAGCAGCACAAATACTGAAGAAGAAGATTCAAGCTGTAAAAGAGACAGAGTAACTAGTGAGGAAGCAGTTGGAGGCAGAATATCCAGACAGCAAGAAAGAGACCCTCTCTGCCTCTACCAAAATAAACTGATAAAATTACATTGAACTTAGTACTGAAAATTTCAAATTTTGTGAATTGTGATTTAAAAAATTTTTCATTGCATTTTAGTTTGTAATCCATCAAGTTTTTGAATATTGTAGAGTCTACATGACTATTTAATTTGTCTGTAATTGTACAAAAGTGAAACAAGTCTGGTTTACCAAAACAGATCTTGTATGTTTTCAGTTATCATAAATTGCTCTTTTTATAAACTTTTTGGTCATTGAGCTAACTCTAAATATTAATTTATCAAGTTCAAATTTCTTCTGTAGTAATTTGAGACCAGTTAGAATAGTTCTGGAGGGTAGGACCACAAAAAAGTAAGTGATTTATTTTCTTATTTTAAGCACCACCCCTATTGTTCACGTTTTGATATAACATTTTTAATAAATTTCAAGGTAACAATTCATTATCTCTTATTTAAAAAAAAATTGATTATTCTCTTTATATAAAATGTACACAATCTGAATCTATTTAAACTCTAGTCTGAGGGCTCTGTCAGGTATATTGTATTACTTACATCTTACGAATAAATTACAGTAGATCCCCTATAACACGGTAGATACATTCTGTGTTTTATGAATTCCATGTTATACGAGTCACTTAAATACATGAGCCAATCACAGCCTGGCATGTGTGCAATTTAGAGACTACAGCTGTTTGAAAGGTTTTCTTCCATAAAATTAACCGATTCTAGACTAATTTGATTCAATATTTCCAAAACACGTATAATTTTTTGGGAATAATCCATATAAACTATGCTATAAACAAAAAATTGTAGGATTACTTACCAAGTGTGCACCGTTCGATGATGCCATTGCTGATGCTTGTTTTCGTCACGGAGCGGCTCATTGCATGGCGGGCGTGTGTTTCCTGAAAGTTATTCTTTCTGCAAAAAATTTGCTGAACTTTGGAGACATCATTAATAGAAATATAATTTTTATGGTTGATGAATAATAAATGTCTTTTAGTAGGTCTAGTGCTCATTTGAACTCAACGGTGTGTGCAATATCTGCTATTGGTCTAGATTCAACCAATCCTGTCACAACATGAGTCGGTGATGATGTTTTACCGTATTATACAAGTCTCTTTTAGCATGTTTATATGAATACGATCGCAATTTTTTCACCATGTTATACGAAACCGTATTATATGAACCTGTGTTATAGGGGGGTCTACTGTATTTTGTACTGCTTCTGAACTTGGATATTTAGTCAAACCCCAAACTGGTGAGGCATAACCTATAGAGTTCATCATAATAGAATTAAATATCTTAAATTGAGTGATGCGATTTCTCAATTATAATTATCTAAATAATATAAACATATTTGTAATCAATATATAGGTTTTTGGACACATTTTTTATATTGTTTTTCAAAGGATAAAATAGGAATTAATATGACCCCTAGAATTTAATTTCTTAAACCATTTTTAATTTCTCTTTCTTAATAAAAAAAAGATATATTTCTTGGGAAGTCTACCTACATTGCAAAATACCATTACATACGACTTATTAGAATTAATTTTTAGATCTAATTCTTCACAAAAAAACTGCATGGCCAGTATCTTTCTTCATAACACAGCCACTGTGAGCACACTCAACACCAGGGCTGAGGAGTTGGAGTCAGGAGGAATTTCTGGCCAGAGGAGTCAGACTTGGGGAAAATGTGTCAACTCCGACTCCAGCATTTTAAATTTAATTTAGTTTTTTATTTAAATGAAAGAAAATTTATTTTATATTTAATAATTTTTTAAAATGTTTTTGTATTTTGTTATAATTCATTTATTTTAAATACAAAATGCAACAATTTAATTTATTAAATATGAATCAATAGTTTTCTTTGTAGTATTTGTGTTTAGTAGTTACATTATTTTGACCCAATTGAATTTGAATATTTTTGATTCATTCCCATATTATCACCCACTCTAAATAAGTACTCTATTTTTCTGAATGAGCCAGACTAATTGATCAAAGTATATATTTTTCTTTTCTGAACAAAGGGCTGAAGTAGCTAGATCGCACACTTTTTAGTTGGAAAACTTTTCTGGAAAGGTGAAATTTAAGTGCAAAAGCTATACAGTAAAGATATGTAGATGTAGAATTTTATCACCCCCTGTTTCCTCTTATTAAATATTTGTTAAAAATTAATTTTTTATACAAATAAATATTAATGTAAGTTAAATATTAAAAACACTAACTATAAAAGTATTTGGGTAAATGCCCGGGACTCCTTTTAGAGTTCAGAGTAGGGTAACCCCCTATGAAGTGCCTCTGCCCCCCATAAAACAACTTGGTATTTAATTTTGTCGGATTTGGAGTTGAGTGTTTTTTATCAACTCAACAGCTGTGCTCAGCACTACGTCATCTGCATACAATAGTGAATATACAACCTGCTTGTCAATTAAGAATCCATCTTCATCTCTCTCAAAACAATTGTTAAAGCCAAACATAAAAGTTAAATAAATGTGGCAACCAAATGTCTCCCTGAAGAAGACCATAATGGGTTTCAAAGGCTGGGCATTGAATAGCTTCCTGTTTGATGATTACATTATAATAACCAAATAGTATTTGCAATTGTAAGTTTTTTAGCTGCCTGATATTTAGACATTTTTCTTTGTAAATTTGAAATAATAATTGTATCATAAGCTTTTTCAATGTCTAAAAGTAATGCAAAGACTTTCTCTTTTTACTAAGTTGCAATTGGATAATTGCAATTAAAACAAATAAGGTCATCTGAGTACCTCCATTTTTAACAAATGCAAATTGAGTAGGATTTCTGTAATTATTCTGTTCAACCCAAGCATTAAACTTTGTCAATAAAACTGAAGTAAGTAATTTACGAAAACCTGATAGAAGTGCTATTGGTCTATAATTTTGTGACAAACTTTTCTGTGACAAACTCAACTAAAAAGTTTTCTTTGTCTTTTTTAAACAACATATACAAACTGGAAGTGTTCCAGTCTTCTGTATTCTTACTCTTATTATAAAAATTATTAAATTGCCTAACCAAGAAACCACCAATTTGTTGGCAAATTTTTAATTAAAAAATTGGAAACATAATCGTAGCCTGGAGCAGTATTATTGTTTAGTTTTTTATATTATCACTCACATTAAATAATTCTTCATATGTATTGTATATTAACTGTTCACTGTCCATAGAAAAAGGAGTATTTCTACTTAAATAATTATTTGAGAAATTCTTAAAATATTGTAACCAACTCATAAATGGAACTAACAAAGTCTCACCCCCTTTTGAAACTGACCTATGAAAATTATTTATAATATTCTAAAATGTCTTTGTATCTCTTAGGCCACTCAGTGTATCACTTATTTCTGTAAAATAGTTTAACTTTTTTGTTTTTAAAATCATTTTTATAAATTCTTTTGCTTGCTAAGTATATTTTTAATGGCTGGTCTGAGCTCATCTGTCTAAACTGCTTTAAACTCTTTTGTTTTTTCCAATTTATAGTAGTAGCACTTTTATTAAACCACTTTTGTTTAAACTTTGATGTTTAAATTTTTTAAAATTCCTAAAACAGTATGACTCTAATAATAATACTTAAGATAATTCCTAGGGTTCATCTGTAACTCCTGGGTTATTAAATTGTGAAGAATTTTCAATTTTCCTCAAAAGCTTTTGTTTGTTGATATTGCCATATTTAACTTTATCTAAATTTAAGCTCACTATGGTTTTCTGACTGTCACTATTATTTACAAGACAACCAATTAAATTCAGCTGTACTGGAAAATGATCTGAATCATTGAGGTTTAACACCTCCATACTTAAGCACCAATGAACTAAAAATTAACAAATAATATAATCAACTACTGATTTAACAACATGAAATGCAAAGGTATATTCAGCTGCAATATCACCAGTGATTTTATCTTTGGATAGTCTTACATGATTAATGCTGGGGTTTTTACATTTATATACAGAATCCAAGTTCTTGCTGATACAAACATTAAAATCTTCACATATAATCTATAAATTTGTAATATTTGAACACTGCACAACCATTGTTTGAATTTCTTGAAGACTTGCCACTTTGGATATTTTTTTCTCCTTCAACAGATAGTGATTATACCAATCTTCAATTCTCCCAAGTTGACCAATACATTGGTCGGATCTCCATTAAAGCAAGGATACAATTTTTACTTATCTGATACTTTAACAGCTGACCTATTTGTTTTTTTTATTAATAATAATTGTCCTCCAGCTGTTTTATTAAATCATTTACTTTCTGAGCCTTCTTGAATAACACAAAATGTTCTTGTTCTAAGTGTGATTTATTTTCTTTGTTCATTTTAACCATCCAAGTTTCTGAGAAACCAATAATAGAATGATTTCTGATGTATTCCTTAACCATTCTCATATACAACTTTTTCCTGTAACCTCTGAGCATTCCAACATCCAACAGATGCTATAATTTTATAGTTTAACTTACTTATGCTTAAGAGAAATCATCATTCAGTTCATGATTATTATTATATTTCTCTGTCCCATATACTTTTTTGGGTTCAATGTTTATACCTTCCTTATTTTCTACCTTATAAAGTTATTTATGGAGGAGAGCTGTACTCAACCAAGGATGCTGATGAAGTTTGCTAGTGACTTTCTGGAAAGTTAAAGATTATGGAAAATATTGCTTTTTTTTTTTTTTATGTGGTTATATCGTTATTTCTGCTGATTCTCAGTATAGAAGAAAACCCTGGTTCTTAATTCCATACTCCTCCTGATTCACCAGTTCAGTTTTCTAATGTTAAGAGTAAGAGATGTCATTCTCCTAGTGAACCTACATTGGAAATTACAAAATTGGACAATTTTTTTCCTGCTAAATCATAATCTAGTAAGTTGATTCCTTATGAAATGCTTTCATATTTAGATGAAAGTTTGATACACTCCTTAATGCTTAAGTGAGGTGTCTGCTAGAATTGATTGGTTTATTAATCTACATAATAAAAGTGATGAATGGTTGACTGAGATTGAAACTAAATTGGAGGAAATTTTTAAGTTTAAGCAGGAATCTCAAAGCAAAGATAGTTTGCTTTTGCATAGTGTTGATTCACTGGCAAATGAGTTGCATAGGAAAAACATAGTAATTCAGAGTCTAATGGAGACTGATGATCTGAGTAGCAAGGTACAAGAGCAGTTTATGATAATAGTCAAAGAACCTAACCTATTCCAATGACAAGGATAACAAAGCTTTATAAATCAAATAATATTCTGGTTGAGTTATCTGACTAACTAGAGGACAGTATTTATGTGGTTGAGTTATTATCGTTACTGGATAAAAAATTAATTTTTAACAGAAAAAGTAAGTAAGAAAAAGCCATTCAAAATTTGCAAAAGTTAAAATCTTCAACGACTTGTGTTGGAGATCTAGACTAAGATGCAAAAAATTATTACCTTTCTACCATCAATATAAATCTGAAAAGAGGAAAATTCAATTAATATCAGACATTTTGACAGTTGCTATTCTGAAACGTTTACTATAGATTCAGAGAGGAATGAGCTTGTGAATCTTAATTTTTTGTTACCACTTTGAATGCAGAACCTCAAAGTCCCCCTTAGAGTTTAATCAAAACTTTCATAAGCTTAAAATAAAAATAATGGTGTGGAATTGCCAAGGTATCTTTTTATTTAATGTAAATGACAGAGAATTTGTTGATTATCTTCTACAGTATTTAGTTTTGGGCCTGACAGAGGCTAAATCGAAAATAAATAAGATTTACCCAACAATGAGGGTATTTGAAAAGCTGGCAATTAAGGCTTCAGATAGAGAAAGGCAATCAGGATGTCTTTTTTTTGTATAAATGAGAATTTAGGAGATGGGGTTCTGCTGAAGGCAATTCAATATTTGTCATAAGACTAATTTTTGATCAAAAGAAATTTAGCAATTTTCAAAATCTAATTATTATTTTATATAAATTATAAATAAAGTGTATGTTAAGTGGACTGCAGAGTGTCAGATTTCTACTAATGAATGAATAAGCTTTTTGAAAATGAATTTTAATATAGTAGTTTGGTGTTTTGCCAACTATGAGTTAGGATAATTCTTCCTTTTTTTGGATGTTTCTTTCTCATTTGACTAACTAAAAATGGCAAAATTCAAAGATTGAAAAAGGTTCATCTCCTGGTATGGACAGAGTAAAAAATGAATTTATTCAATCATTACCAAGAATGGTTGGTTTGCAAATTCTTAGTTTGTTTAATAAAATTAAAGAGGTGGTAACTTTACCGGAGATAGGGAAGAAAGTTTTATTAAAAATGATTTTCAAGAAAGGTGAAAGAACTAATAAACATAATTATTATCTAATAGCATTGTAGAACATGTTTAGAGAATTGTTTACTAGTTTATTATCAACTTGATTAATAAAATGGCTAAATGAGCATAATCTTTTTTCAATATTTTAAGGTGCCTTTGTTCAAGGCAGGAGGACAATTTATAATACTTTCATTCTTAATGGCTTAATTCAATGTGTGTTATCAAGGAAAAGGAGGAAAATTTATTCACTTTTTGTGGATTTAGAAAAGGCATTTGATAATGTTAACCTTAATTTATTGTGGAGAAAACTTTATAATTTGGGACTCTCCAGATCCTTCATTACTTTGCTTCGGAATTTGTTTTCTATTACTAGTTAGTAAATAAAATGAGATTTTTAATTCTACTTGCATAATATCTAGTAGAGGTTTACCCCAGGAAGAACCACTAAGCCCTTTGTTGTTTATTTGTTTATAAATGATCTTCCAGAGATATTTCATTGTTCTATCTTTCGGGTTTTTACCTAAATGTCATGGATGAGTTGCATTGTTTTCTATACACAGATGATGTATTATTACTAGCAGATAAGTCATTTTTACAGAAGAAACTGATTTTATTATCTGATTATATGTTGAAAAATAATCTTTCTATTAATTTTCAGAAAACAAAGGGATTGGTGTTTTGTAATGGAGGAAGACTTCAGAGAACTAATAAAATTTTTAAGAATGTAGAAATTAATTTTGTTCCTCATTTTAAATATTTAGGATTGAATTTTTCCTCCTCCTGGAGTTTTTAATTATCATTTGGATAAAATAAAGAAAGATCTACTACAAAAGACAGGTTATCTTTTGGCACTGCAGAAAAATAAGGATGAACTCTATGAATGATAAGATGTCAATTTTATAAAACATAGAGGTTGATGGCTAGTACTTCCCAAATTAGCCAAAATCTTGTTTTTCACTTCTAACATATATATGCCTGGAACCCATTAACCCTTTGAAAGAAAATCAGTTATTCTGTCACATATAATGAGTTGCTTGAATTAATGAATGTCTGTTATATGAGTCTTAATAAACTCTTAATTAGCACCAAAAAACAATAGAATTTAAAAAGTGAGTCACAATTCTTGAAGAGTTTTTACTGATTTGGAATTCTTGATTGTTGAGAATTTAAAAATTTCAGGAAAACGCAAATGTATAGTCAAAATATACAGTCCAAAAATGTACAGATTTTATACTTCAATTCTGAGGAATGGTGACAAGAAAGTTTTATTAAAATTTTTATTTTCAGTAATTAAACTATCATATTTCTGTAAGAAAACAAAACTTTGCAGGTATTATCTTATTTTACATTATAATGGCATATGTATTGCAAAGTTTGAAAAAAGTAAATGGCGATAGAATAAAACTGAATAGGGAAGTAGATTTAATTGAAAATTAGTAGCAGATCACAATGAGGAAAGATATATGAGTACTTTATTTTCTTTACTTTATGAGTACTTTATTTACTTAAATTAAAATGGATTTCATAATTATTTTTGGTAACTGCTATTGGAGAATCTGACAGAAGGACTTTGTGGGTTGAAGCGACATCTTTTATAAACAGTTGCCAAAGTAGATTATTTAAAATTAAATATTAATTCTTTTTAACTCTGTCTTTACTCTTATCAATTTCTGTTTGTGAAAATAAAGATATTTTTTGTTTTGACTTTTTGACTAATATTACCTCTATTTGCTAATCAGAAACTAGACCAGTGTAATAAGACTTATTAATAAACAAGGTCCAAGTAGACAAGGATACAAACAGATATTGATAAGAGTAAGGACATAGAGGTAAAAAGAATTAATAGTTGCAAAAGTTTTTGTGATCCAAATTTTGTTGTGTGACTCACAGTTTAAGAAGTTCTATTATGTAGTAAAGATTACAAAGAAAAATAAATAATTGTAACAATTTAAAATAAAGTATATTTTTGTATTATAGTTATACAGAAAGTTTTAAACAAATTAGAATGGTTTAGAAAAGGATTAAAAATTAATGTTTATTCCATCTATGATTTGTAGATGTCATTATTTTTTTAATTAAATAAACAAAATATTATCTACAAATCACAAATTAAATAAACAAAACATTGTCATCCACAAATTACAGATTAAATAAACAAAGCAGTGTCATCTATGAATCACAGACAAATCAGATATTTTGTTTATTAATAAATAAACAAAATCTTTATTTAATTGTCAGAAGTATCAAGTTTTACAGAAATTTTCAATTAGTTTGTTTGGTAATACAACTAGAAAAAAAATAGCAAAGAACTAATTAACATTGTTGATAGAGTAAAATTAAAAGCATAATATACAAAAGTAATAATTTTGCCAATCCAGCATCAATTAAAGAAACCAGGTGAAAATGGAAGCAATCTTGAACTTAATGAGCTATCAATACACCTTTTGTTGTTGAGAAATGTTTATTAAATAAAACACAAACATTTTCAGCCTAATACAATAGGCCATCTTCAGGTGTAACTGAATTTGAACACCTTTTTAAAAATTAAACATTTTAATGACATTTAAATGTCCAAACATTTAAATTTAAAACGAAAGTATTAGATAAATTAACAAATAAATAACAAAATAAAACACATTAAACAATTAAATACAAACAAAATCTTTTATCCAGTAACAGCACTTCAACAAAAACTTTAAGGTTTTCGGCCTTCACCAAGACCAAAAGGTTTTGTTTGTATTTAATTAATTACCCCAGTAATTTGTGAAGAACATAGTTACAATATTACACAAACTTAAACAATAACAATATAAATAATAAAATGAAATAAAAATAAAATACACAAAAATGCATCAAAGTATAAGGGCAGGTGCAGACTAAAGAATTTTTATACGTATTTTAATTTTTCTTTTATGTAGAATTTCCATGCAGAAGCTAGCCCATCTGCATCCCTGGCATTAATACAACCATCTTTTAATTTACTTTTATAGCTTTCAATTTTTTCTTCGTTTATTGCTAACGA
The DNA here is from genome assembly GCF_000671375.1 of Centruroides sculpturatus. Lineage (NCBI taxonomy): Eukaryota > Metazoa > Arthropoda > Arachnida > Scorpiones > Buthidae > Centruroides > Centruroides sculpturatus. The sequence continues at coordinate 490,172 of NW_019384596.1, read as the reverse complement.
TGGTGATGCAGGACCCTGATGATAGTTGCTTTATTCCATTTATACTACATTCATTCCATTTCCTCTATTTGTGCCAAACTGGTCAAAACTGTGTTGCAGAAGGTGTATTGATAGTTGTGTATTGATAGTTCATGAAGTATTTAAAAAACTGAGTTTGATATTTGGTTAGCAATCTAGAACAAAATGAACCACTTTGTGGATATTCACTCCTGAACTAAAAGCAAATTTAATTTGCTTTCAGTTCAGGACAAAACAAATACAGCTTGCTTGGGATGGCTTTTTAACAAGTTAAAATACATTCTAAAAGGAAATCTACCAGTATGCATAAAAATAAAAATTTTTAATTACTAGTCCATTTTCTTTTTCATGGCTTTTGCAGGGAAACTTAATATATGTAATCTGTTAAATCTGCATTAGTTAAACTGCTGGAAGTTGTTTTAAGAAATTTTTGCTTTTGAAAGAAAGCTCAATTATTGCTACTTTGCTGTTGTAAATACTACTATTTTTTATGGTAAATTAAAATATATACTTGAAAACGATACAAAATTGAAGACCTTAGAATTATAACTAGTTATTTAATAACTACTTAATAACTAATTATTAAGAATTTTAAAACTTTACAGGAGAAGTGAAATAAGATTGGTAAAATCTATAATTTTTTATGTCAGTACATTTATTACCATAAAACCTTATCAAAATGTAGTTCCATTATCTGGCATCATGCAAAACTAAGATATGCATGTTTCCTTGTTATTACATGAAAAAAAAATTTGAAATGTGATGAAATGTTCCTTACATGATTATAACTGGGCTTAGGTAGGAATGCACTACACCTTATTAATATTACAACAGCTGAGCTAAACAATTAGGAAGGAGTATCATCCCTGTTCCAGAACACTTCCAATTTCTCAAGTTCTTTAAATAAGGTGTTTAACAAAGAAGGACTCCTGTCCAGATTTCCACTTTTCCTGCAGATGTAAACATTGTTTCTGAAAATCACTGCTCTTTGCTGGATTTACAGCAATATTTTGTTCATGATATTTTTTCTTCAGAGTTGGTATAAAGTACTACAAACTCTGAAGAAAAAATATGATGAACAAAATATTGTTGTAAATCCTAAAGAATGGACAGCCTTTCTTCTTCTTGCTAAATGTAGTGTACTCTTCTAACACTGAATGAAAATACTTGTATTGGACAATCATTGATTTATCATGGTGATTTTGAACTTCGTCACTTCTCTCATTCTAAAGTTTTTTCACTTGGAACTGCAGGAAGCTTCCTGTGAGAAATCTTGAAAATCCAGGACATTGTATTGCATCATTTGGATTACATGAAAAAGCTTTTCTTCCCTGCATGTTTTGATAATTTTGATCCAATCATCTCAACAGTGCATTTCATTTCTATGTGTGTGCAAAATCATGGTGGCATGGGAGAAACATTTGACTACTGACTAAAAACTGCAGAAGGATGATTTTTCTGAAGCCACATTGCACCAAAATGGATAGCAAACTCAACATATAAAAATTCTTGTTCTATACAGTGTAATCTTGTTTAGCATCTGAGATCACGATCATTTAGCTTGGCAGTGTATCACATATATGTATCACTTCAGGGAGGGCCAAAGCTTAGGTTAAACTCATGTAGAAATATGTCTCTGTATAACCACTTTACAGGATTTTCAGTTGAATCCTTATAGACTTTGTACACGGAATGGAGATTTTGTGTCAGGGACAAGTAGGACTGGTTTGGATTGTTCTTTCTGGAGTATTTTGAGACTGGTGACTCTGGTGATTGAGATACATGTTTCCCTCTATTCAAGAACATCATTCAGGTTTACTGACTTGACAGCTTTTAGTATCCTCTCTAATCTTATTGATAAAAATTGATAGGAATCCTACCCTACAAATTACTTCTGTACACCCTTCCATTTATGTTGTACCAATACTTTTGTCATTGTAGATCTTGTTAAGTCCAATTGCTTTAATCATCAATCATGTACATAAATGTTTATATATATCATGTACATGTGCAGTTCATGTGAGCCAAGGCTATTAAAGTATGAAAAAAGGAAGCTGAGTTTGATATTCAATTTATTAGCAATATGGCGACACTGGCCAGGAAATATAAGGAGTATAGGAAATTGGCATTGAAGTTAATAAAGGCGGATAGTAAGCTGGAATTTCTTAAGCAATGTCTGCTTAACAAAGTTTTCCCGATGTCCATTTATAGAATATGCATTTCAAAGGAATGTACTTCATTGAAAGAAAAAATTAGAAAAGACTATCTACATAAATCCATCAGAATTGCAAAAAATAAAAGGTATGGAATGTTACAAGATCTCATTACATTAGAAAATGAAATATATATTAACCACCCGGGAAGTCTCAATGAATTTAATGTGAAAGTGGTTGGGTTGACAGAAAAGGCACAAAAAAGTTTAAGGAAAAGATATATCAAGAAAATGACATGGATCTTGAGTAAGCAAGTACCAAAAAAGAAAAAAAACTAACGTAAACCCATTGCCTTTTGTTTTATGGGAACAAGTCCACATCCCAACTGAAATCAAGGAAATTCTACAAAAAGGTCTAACTTTGTTCCGGAAGACGAAAACTTATGGCAAACTTTATTAGTGGAAATGGAGAGAGGATTGTTAGAATTTAATGAGTTAGAAAGGGATTTTTTCCGATGGAAGACTGTTCTTAGTGATAGCACCTGCAGAATGAAGATTAAGAGAATAAAACAGCTAAAACATGCAAAACAGTGGTTGAGTGACAATGAATTGATCCTAACACGAGCTGACAAGAGTAAACATATGGTTATAATGGAAAGAAAAAGCTATAACAAAGCCTTGGAAGAATACATTAGAAGAACAGAATATGAGTGGGTAAATAAAAGCATTGTCACAAATGTAGACAGAAGAGTAAAAAAACTTGAATGAGCTCCATTAAGTTCTGCATTAACTTTTCTTAAATGATTTCATAACCCGAACCCAGCAATTCCAAGAATATTTGCCTTTGCAAAGATACATAAGGAAGGCAAAGAGGTCAGACCACCAGTGGTGGAGAAATGCAGAGGATCCACGTACATTTTGGAAAAACGTTTACATAGATTTATTTCAGATCAATTATGTAACAGTGATCTTGTTGCACATAACCCGACTGAAGTCATTAAGGAGTTACAAGAGTTAAGTTTAATGGATGAAGAAGTTGGGCCTGTTATGGATTTTGAAAGCCTGTATCCATTGGTAAAGATAGAATCCTGTTACGAAGCTTTAATTGAATTTATGCTCCGCATAAAACCAGAAGTTGGTGCATTTGAGAACGATTTGAAGGAATTAGCCAATTGGTATGTTATGAGTCCTTCTTCAGCTATGATAAGCAGATATACAGACAGAAGAAAGGCATACCTATGGGAAGCCCAATGTCAGGGTTGTTATGCGAACTGGTTTACGCAACTTAGAAAAGCATCTTGTTAATAGCTTCAAAAAATATATTGTATTTTACAAAAGATATGTGGACGATGTGTGCGTTATCTGGAGAAATGGTGAAAGAATACACGAATTCATAGAGGTTATTAACAACACCAACAATGATGGTTTGAAACTGAAACTAGAGCAGAAGAGTCACAAAAGAATATATTTTCTAGATATTGACATACAATTAAAAAGGAGATTGCATAACACCGGGCATTTACATAAAACCTATGCACAATCCTCTCTACATACCAGCTAATTCGAACGACCCACATGAATACAAAATGTCAGCATTTCATGCACTCATTAGGAGAGCGTTTACTTATTGCTCTAGTGTATTGGACAGGATTAAAGAGATAGACAGAATTAAGGAAGTAGCTTCAAATTTGGGTTACTGCAAAAGTACAATTGAAGGGCTAATAAAAAGTTATGAAAGAGGCAAGAGGTTAAGAACCGGTACAGATCAATTTAAGATCACCAAATTCACGTATAATAAAAACTTCAGGGACATCATGAAGCAAGTTTCAGACAAAAAATGCTCCAAAATTGTTTACAAAAGAGGTCCTAATTTATACAGTATTCTCAGAAACGATAAGGACAAGCTTAAGAAAGAAGAAACAGCGTGCGTGTATAAAATTTCCTTTGAAAACCAACAGTTAGGAATTATGAAGGACTATATTGGAGTCACTAGACGGAATTTGGCTATTAGGCTTAAAGAACACAGATATGACGTTAGTAAAGGACATTGTATCATGGTTTTGTCAAGTATGGCACAAGCAGAGGCTTCAGTAGTTAAATGGAATGAAGCATCTATTCGCAAGACTTTGCAGTCCCCATCATTGGCTTTGCAACATGAAAAAATTGAAATTTATAAGAGTAAATTAAGGGACGGCTGTATCAATGCAAGGGATGCTGATGGTTTAGCTTCGGCATGGAAGTTCTTTGTAAAAGAAAAGTTAAAACACATAAACCCTTAGTTCCTATCTGCCCTTTATGATGTGATGCTTTTTGATGTATATTTTTATGAATTTAATCCTTTTGTGCATTTAATCTTTTAGGTTTATTTTATTTTATTTTTTTTTATCACCTGATTTTATTATTTATATTAATATGGCTTCAATCTATTTATTATAGTTATTTTGTATATTGATTGGTTAATTTATTTTACATTTTAATTTTGAATTTGTAATGTTCAAAAGTTCTGTTTTAACACAATTTTCAAATTTGTTCGATAGCCTGTCACCTGATGATGGCCTATTCCATTAGGCTGAAAACGTTAGTGATTTAATAAATATTCTCAGCATTATAAGGTGTTAAATGTTTTATTAAATGAAAAAAGAACTCCTGATTGTCAAGCAGTGTATAGCATTTGTCAGTACATGATGGTGGGCTCAGGGTCTTTTCTGAAAAAGATATAATGTATTTATAAACCTGAATTTCTGAACTGCAAATAACTATAGTTTGTGTACATACATTGCCATCCGAAAAATACCTGCACATTGCATGCCATTCAAAGTGATACGGGCATCACTGCTGTTAAGTTGTCTTTTCTGGACATTGTGTTTTTGTGACTTTTTCCAGATACTTGCTCAGGCAGGTCATAGTTATCCTTGTCTTCTTCTATATTGGACTCTGACTCACCCTCATTTGAACATGCTAAAAAATGCTAAAATCCATTATGCTCATTGCTTACAACAATTGCTTACTGCAGCAACAGCTTAACCATTCTGATTAGTGTAGGTACTGTACCTCTACTGGATGATTTTTTATGGACATGGAATCATGCTGGAATGGTAAGCTGGAGTTTCCATGTCATGACCCTTGTGTTCTTCAATGTCACTGGCATCAGTAGGCATGTTTAATATCCTTTGTGTAATAACAATACAGAGTGTTTTTTAAGGCTCTCAGATTCCAAAATATCATCCAGATGGAATGTCACATCACCATCAAATAAGTTTTAAAATGTTAGTTAGACTTTAAGGTTTGACAGTAATGTACTGTACAGTTGTGTTCCAGTGATGTCCAACACTCTTACAGCCATTTTTGGAATCCCAAAATTGCATGTTGTTGATATTTATCTGGAATGTCCTGAATAACCATATGAATTCTCTTTTAGATGATGCATATTTCAGATTGTTCAGCATACACTTTAATTTATTTAAACAAACATTTTCAATTCCTTTTCACAGGTCTGCATAAGGTTTAACAAGATTTGCACTGTTTAAGAAGACAGTTCAAATCTTTTTTGTTAAACTTGATACTGATCTGTGAAAAAGGTTGAAAATGTTCTTTAATAGTAATTAAAGTATTGTTCAAGCTAAATTAGTTTTAGCCTAAACAGAAGTGTTTTTGACAAGACTGTCTTATTTATAAAATTGTACTGCCATTTTATTTTACCAGCATAGAGGTATGAAGGAGTACACGTCAAGAGTTGATATTTGGCACAGAGTATTAGGTGCCCAAATCAGCTCATATAGACTTTACCCCTCTTGAGGAGCCTTTTGAAGAGGGGAGCCATGATCTCACAGATCCAATTGAGGTGCCCCCTTTCTTTTAACTTCTTGGATTCTGTTTCTGGGTGGAATTCCACTCGGAAAACCCCTAATCTATTGATTTTTTTTTATATCAAATAATTATTTCCAGTTAAAAGCGAATCTGACAAAAAAGTCGTTGCAAAATAAATACTGCTGAAAAACATGTTTTTACAGAAAAACTCTATAAAAAAAATTTAAAATAATTTTTAAAAGATGCTTGTATTTGAAAAAATAGCTGCACTGATTGTTGTTCTTTCATTTAGCAAGGTGTAAAATTTCACACTTATAGTCTACATTGTTTACAAATGGGATGATCATGAAGACAGCTGGTGTCTGCTTTCCCGGGACATTTATATATACACCTACGGGAAAGATCTGTTTAAAGCAGGAGAGGAACTACCGTGTTTCCCCGAAAATAAGACATCCGCAGAAAATAAGACCTAGCACAGATTTTGCTGAATTGCGNCCCCTGTTTCCTCTTATTAAATATTTGTTAAAAATTAATTTTTTATACAAATAAATATTAATGTAAGTTAAATATTAAAAACACTAACTATAAAAGTATTTGGGTAAATGCCCGGGACTCCTTTTAGAGTTCAGAGTAGGGTAACCCCCTATGAAGTGCCTCTGCCCCCCATAAAACAACTTGGTATTTAATTTTGTCGGATTTGGAGTTGAGTGTTTTTTATCAACTCAACAGCTGTGCTCAGCACTACGTCATCTGCATACAATAGTGAATATACAACCTGCTTGTCAATTAAGAATCCATCTTCATCTCTCTCAAAACAATTGTTAAAGCCAAACATAAAAGTTAAATAAATGTGGCAACCAAATGTCTCCCTGAAGAAGACCATAATGGGTTTCAAAGGCTGGGCATTGAATAGCTTCCTGTTTGATGACTACATTATAATAACCAAATAGTATTTGCAATTGTAAGTTTTTTAGCTGCCTGATATTTAGACATTTTTCTTTGTAAATTTGAAATAATAATTGTATCATAAGCTTTTTCAATGTCTAAAAGTAATGCAAAGACTTTCTCTTTTTACTAAGTTGCAATTGGATAATTGCAATTAAAACAAATAAGGTCATCTGAGTACCTCCATTTTTAACAAATGCAAATTGAGTAGGATTTCTGTAATTATTCTGTTCAACCCAAGCATTAAACTTTGTCAATAAAACTGAAGTAAGTAATTTACGAAAACCTGATAGAAGTGCTATTGGTCTATAATTTTGTGACAAACTTTTCTGTGACAAACTCAACTAAAAAGTTTTCTTTGTCTTTTTTAAACAACATATACAAACTGGAAGTGTTCCAGTCTTCTGTAATCTTACTCTTATTATAAAAATTATTAAATTGCCTAACCAAGAAACCACCAATTTGTTGGCAAATTTTTAATTAAAAAATTGGAAACATAATCGTAGCCTGGAGCAGTATTATTGTTTAGTTTTTTATATTATCACTCACATTAAATAATTCTTCATATGTATTGTATATTAACTGTTCACTGTCCATAGAAAAAGGAGTATTTCTACTTAAATAATTATTTGAGAAATTCTTAAAATATTGTAACCAACTCATAAATGGAACTAACAAAGTCTCACCCCCTTTTGAAACTGACCTATGAAAATTATTTATAATATTCTAAAATGTCTTTGTATCTCTTAGGCCACTCAGTGTATCACTTATTTCTGTAAAATAGTTTAACTTTTTTGTTTTTAAAATCATTTTTATAAATTCTTTTGCTTGCTAAGTATATTTTTAATGGCTGGTCTGAGCTCATCTGTCTAAACTGCTTTAAACTCTTTTGTTTTTTCCAATTTATAGTAGTAGCACTTTTATTAAACCACTTTTGTTTAAACTTTGATGTTTAAATTTTTTAAAATTCCTAAAACAGTATGACTCTAATAATAATACTTAAGATAATTCCTAGGGTTCATCTGTAACTCCTGGGTTATTAAATTGTGAAGAATTTTCAATTTTCCTCAAAAGCTTTTGTTTGTTGATATTGCCATATTTAACTTTATCTAAATTTAAGCTCACTATGGTTTTCTGACTGTCACTATTATTTACAAGACAACCAATTAAATTCAGCTGTACTGGAAAATGATCTGAATCATTGAGGTTTAACACCTCCATACTTAAGCACCAATGAACTAAAAATTAACAAATAATATAATCAACTACTGATTTAACAACATGAAATGCAAAGGTATATTCAGCTGCAATATCACCAGTGATTTTATCTTTGGATAGTCTTACATGATTAATGCTGGGGTTTTTACATTTATATACAGAATCCAAGTTCTTGCTGATACAAACATTAAAATCTTCACATATAATCTATAAATTTGTAATATTTGAACACTGCACAACCATTGTTTGAATTTCTTGAAGACTTGCCACTTTGGATATTTTTTTCTCCTTCAACAGATAGTGATTATACCAATCTTCAATTCTCCCAAGTTGACCAATACATTGGTCGGATCTCCATTAAAGCAAGGATACAATTTTTACTTATCTGATACTTTAACAGCTGACCTATTTGTTTTTTTTATTAATAATAATTGTCCTCCAGCTGTTTTATTAAATCATTTACTTTCTGAGCCTTCTTGAATAACACAAAATGTTCTTGTTCTAAGTGTGATTTATTTTCTTTGTTCATTTTAACCATCCAAGTTTCTGAGAAACCAATAATAGAATGATTTCTGATGTATTCCTTAACCATTCTCATATACAACTTTTTCCTGTAACCTCTGAGCATTCCAACATCCAACAGATGCTATAATTTTATAGTTTAACTTACTTATGCTTAAGAGAAATCATCATTCAGTTCATGATTATTATTATATTTCTCTGTCCCATATACTTTTTTGGGTTCAATGTTTATACCTTCCTTATTTTCTACCTTATAAAGTTATTTATGGAGGAGAGCTGTACTCAACCAAGGATGCTGATGAAGTTTGCTAGTGACTTTCTGGAAAGTTAAAGATTATGGAAAATATTGCTTTTTTTTTTTTTTTTATGTGGTTATATCGTTATTTCTGCTGATTCTCAGTATAGAAGAAAACCCTGGTTCTTAATTCCATACTCCTCCTGATTCACCAGTTCAGTTTTCTAATGTTAAGAGTAAGAGATGTCATTCTCCTAGTGAACCTACATTGGAAATTACAAAATTGGAGAATTTTTTTCCTGCTAAATCATAATCTAGTAAGTTGATTCCTGATGAAATGCTTTCATATTTAGATGAAAGTTTGATACACTCCTTAATGCTTAAGTGAGGTGTCTGCTAGAATTGATTGGTTTATTAATCTACATAATAAAAGTGATGAATGGTTGACTGAGATTGAAACTAAATTGGAGGAAATTTTTAAGTTTAAGCAGGAATCTCAAAGCAAAGATAGTTTGCTTTTGCATAGTGTTGATTCACTGGCAAATGAGTTGCATAGGAAAAACATAGTAATTCAGAGTCTAATGGAGACTGATGATCTGAGTAGCAAGGTACAAGAGCAGTTTATGATAATAGTCAAAGAACCTAACCTATTCCAATGACAAGGATAACAAAGCTTTATAAATCAAATAATATTCTGGTTGAGTTATCTGACTAACTAGAGGACAGTATTTATGTGGTTGAGTTATTATCGTTACTGGATAAAAAATTAATTTTTAACAGAAAAAGTAAGTAAGAAAAAGCCATTCAAAATTTGCAAAAGTTAAAATCTTCAACGACTTGTGTTGGAGATCTAGACTAAGATGCAAAAAATTATTACCTTTCTACCATCAATATAAATCTGAAAAGAGGAAAATTCAATTAATATCAGACATTTTGACAGTTGCTATTCTGAAACGTTTACTATAGATTCAGAGAGGAATGAGCTTGTGAATCTTAATTTTTTGTTACCACTTTGAATGCAGAACCTCAAAGTCCCCCTTAGAGTTTAATCAAAACTTTCATAAGCTTAAAATAAAAATAATGGTGTGGAATTGCCAAGGTATCTTTTTATTTAATGTAAATGACAGAGAATTTGTTGATTATCTTCTACAGTATTTAGTTTTGGGCCTGACAGAGGCTAAATCGAAAATAAATAAGATTTACCCAACAATGAGGGTATTTGAAAAGCTGGCAATTAAGGCTTCAGATAGAGAAAGGCAATCAGGATGTCTTTTTTTTGTATAAATGAGAATTTAGGAGATGGGGTTCTGCTGAAGGCAATTCAATATTTGTCATAAGACTAATTTTTGATCAAAAGAAATTTAGCAATTTTCAAAATCTAATTATTATTTTATATAAATTATAAATAAAGTGTATGTTAAGTGGACTGCAGAGTGTCAGATTTCTACTAATGAATGAATAAGCTTTTTGAAAATGAATTTTAATATAGTAGTTTGGTGTTTTGCCAACTATGAGTTAGGATAATTCTTCCTTTTTTTGGATGTTTCTTTCTCATTTGACTAACTAAAAATGGCAAAATTCAAAGATTGAAAAAGGTTCATCTCCTGGTATGGACAGAGTAAAAAATGAATTTATTCAATCATTACCAAGAATGGTTGGTTTGCAAATTCTTAGTTTGTTTAATAAAATTAAAGAGGTGGTAACTTTACCGGAGATAGGGAAGAAAGTTTTATTAAAAATGATTTTCAAGAAAGGTGAAAGAACTAATAAACATAATTATTATCTAATAGCATTGTAGAACATGTTTAGAGAATTGTTTACTAGTTTATTATCAACTTGATTAATAAAATGGCTAAATGAGCATAATCTTTTTTCAATATTTTAAGGTGCCTTTGTTCAAGGCAGGAGGACAATTTATAATACTTTCATTCTTAATGGCTTAATTCAATGTGTGTTATCAAGGAAAAGGAGGAAAATTTATTCACTTTTTGTGGATTTAGAAAAGGCATTTGATAATGTTAACCTTAATTTATTGTGGAGAAAACTTTATAATTTGGGACTCTCCAGATCCTTCATTACTTTGCTTCGGAATTTGTTTTCTATTACTAGTTAGTAAATAAAATGAGATTTTTAATTCTACTTGCATAATATCTAGTAGAGGTTTACCCCAGGAAGAACCACTAAGCCCTTTGTTGTTTATTTGTTTATAAATGATCTTCCAGAGATATTTCATTGTTCTATCTTTCGGGTTTTTACCTAAATGTCATGGATGAGTTGCATTGTTTTCTATACACAGATGATGTATTATTACTAGCAGATAAGTCATTTTTACAGAAGAAACTGATTTTATTATCTGATTATATGTTGAAAAATAATCTTTCTATTAATTTTCAGAAAACAAAGGGATTGGTGTTTTGTAATGGAGGAAGACTTCAGAGAACTAATAAAATTTTTAAGAATGTAGAAATTAATTTTGTTCCTCATTTTAAATATTTAGGATTGAATTTTTCCTCCTCCTGGAGTTTTTAATTATCATTTGGATAAAATAAAGAAAGATCTACTACAAAAGACAGGTTATCTTTTGGCACTGCAGAAAAATAAGGATGAACTCTATGAATGATAAGATGTCAATTTTATAAAACATAGAGGTTGATGGCTAGTACTTCCCAAATTAGCCAAAATCTTGTTTTTCACTTCTAACATATATATGCCTGGAACCCATTAACCCTTTGAAAGAAAATCAGTTATTCTGTCACATATAATGAGTTGCTTGAATTAATGAATGTCTGTTATATGAGTCTTAATAAACTCTTAATTAGCACCAAAAAACAATAGAATTTAAAAAGTGAGTCACAATTCTTGAAGAGTTTTTACTGATTTGGAATTCTTGATTGTTGAGAATTTAAAAATTTCAGGAAAACGCAAATGTATAGTCAAAATATACAGTCCAAAAATGTACAGATTTTATACTTCAATTCTGAGGAATGGTGACAAGAAAGTTTTATTAAAATTTTTATTTTCAGTAATTAAACTATCATATTTCTGTAAGAAAACAAAACTTTGCAGGTATTATCTTATTTTACATTATAATGGCATATGTATTGCAAAGTTTGAAAAAAGTAAATGGCGATAGAATAAAACTGAATAGGGAAGTAGATTTAATTGAAAATTAGTAGCAGATCACAATGAGGAAAGATATATGAGTACTTTATTTTCTTTACTTTATGAGTACTTTATTTACTTAAATTAAAATGGATTTCATAATTATTTTTGGTAACTGCTATTGGAGAATCTGACAGAAGGACTTTGTGGGTTGAAGCGACATCTTTTATAAACAGTTGCCAAAGTAGATTATTTAAAATTAAATATTAATTCTTTTTAACTCTGTCTTTACTCTTATCAATTTCTGTTTGTGAAAATAAAGATATTTTTTGTTTTGACTTTTTGACTAATATTACCTCTATTTGCTAATCAGAAACTAGACCAGTGTAATAAGACTTATTAATAAACAAGGTCCAAGTAGACAAGGATACAAACAGATATTGATAAGAGTAAGGACATAGAGGTAAAAAGAATTAATAGTTGCAAAAGTTTTTGTGATCCAAATTTTGTTGTGTGACTCACAGTTTAAGAAGTTCTATTATGTAGTAAAGATTACAAAGAAAAATAAATAATTGTAACAATTTAAAATAAAGTATATTTTTGTATTATAGTTATACAGAAAGTTTTAAACAAATTAGAATGGTTTAGAAAAGGATTAAAAATTAATGTTTATTCCATCTATGATTTGTAGATGTCATTATTTTTTTAATTAAATAAACAAAATATTATCTACAAATCACAAATTAAATAAACAAAACATTGTCATCCACAAATTACAGATTAAATAAACAAAGCAGTGTCATCTATGAATCACAGACAAATCAGATATTTTGTTTATTAATAAATAAACAAAATCTTTATTTAATTGTCAGAAGTATCAAGTTTTACAGAAATTTTCAATTAGTTTGTTTGGTAATACAACTAGAAAAAAAATAGCAAAGAACTAATTAACATTGTTGATAGAGTAAAATTAAAAGCATAATATACAAAAGTAATAATTTTGCCAATCCAGCATCAATTAAAGAAACCAGGTGAAAATGGAAGCAATCTTGAACTTAATGAGCTATCAATACACCTTTTGTTGTTGAGAAATGTTTATTAAATAAAACACAAACATTTTCAGCCTAATACAATAGGCCATCTTCAGGTGTAACTGAATTTGAACACCTTTTTAAAAATTAAACATTTTAATGACATTTAAATGTCCAAACATTTAAATTTAAAACGAAAGTATTAGATAAATTAACAAATAAATAACAAAATAAAACACATTAAACAATTAAATACAAACAAAATCTTTTATCCAGTAACAGCACTTCAACAAAAACTTTAAGGTTTTCGGCCTTCACCAAGACCAAAAGGTTTTGTTTGTATTTAATTAATTACCCCAGTAATTTGTGAAGAACATAGTTACAATATTACACAAACTTAAACAATAACAATATAAATAATAAAATGAAATAAAAATAAAATACACAAAAATGCATCAAAGTATAAGGGCAGGTGCAGACTAAAGAATTTTTATACGTATTTTAATTTTTCTTTTATGTAGAATTTCCATGCAGAAGCTAGCCCATCTGCATCCCTGGCATTAATACAACCATCTTTTAATTTACTTTTATAGCTTTCAATTTTTTCTTCGTTTATTGCTAACGATGGTGATGCAGGACCCTGATGATAGTTGCTTTATTCCATTTATACTACATTCATTCCATTTCCTCTATTTGTGCCAAACTGGTCAAAACTGTGTTGCAGAAGGTGTATTGATAGTTGTGTATTGATAGTTCATGAAGTATTTAAAAAACTGAGTTTGATATTTGGTTAGCAATCTAGAACAAAATGAACCACTTTGTGGATATTCACTCCTGAACTAAAAGCAAATTTAATTTGCTTTCAGTTCAGGACAAAACAAATACAGCTTGCTTGGGATGGCTTTTTAACAAGTTAAAATACATTCTAAAAGGAAATCTACCAGTATGCATAAAAATAAAAATTTTTAATTACTAGTCCATTTTCTTTTTCATGGCTTTTGCAGGGAAACTTAATATATGTAATCTGTTAAATCTGCATTAGTTAAACTGCTGGAAGTTGTTTTAAGAAATTTTTGCTTTTGAAAGAAAGCTCAATTATTGCTACTTTGCTGTTGTAAATACTACTATTTTTTATGGTAAATTAAAATATATACTTGAAAACGATACAAAATTGAAGACCTTAGAATTATAACTAGTTATTTAATAACTACTTAATAACTAATTATTAAGAATTTTAAAACTTTACAGGAGAAGTGAAATAAGATTGGTAAAATCTATAATTTTTTATGTCAGTACATTTATTACCATAAAACCTTATCAAAATGTAGTTCCATTATCTGGCATCATGCAAAACTAAGATATGCATGTTTCCTTGTTATTACATGAAAAAAAAATTTGAAATGTGATGAAATGTTCCTTACATGATTATAACTGGGCTTAGGTAGGAATGCACTACACCTTATTAATATTACAACAGCTGAGCTAAACAATTAGGAAGGAGTATCATCCCTGTTCCAGAACACTTCCAATTTCTCAAGTTCTTTAAATAAGGTGTTTAACAAAGAAGGACTCCTGTCCAGATTTCCACTTTTCCTGCAGATGTAAACATTGTTTCTGAAAATCACTGCTCTTTGCTGGATTTACAGCAATATTTTGTTCATGATATTTTTTCTTCAGAGTTGGTATAAAGTACTACAAACTCTGAAGAAAAAATATGATGAACAAAATATTGTTGTAAATCCTAAAGAATGGACAGCCTTTCTTCTTCTTGCTAAATGTAGTGTACTCTTCTAACACTGAATGAAAATACTTGTATTGGACAATCATTGATTTATCATGGTGATTTTGAACTTCGTCACTTCTCTCATTCTAAAGTTTTTTCACTTGGAACTGCAGGAAGCTTCCTGTGAGAAATCTTGAAAATCCAGGACATTGTATTGCATCATTTGGATTACATGAAAAAGCTTTTCTTCCCTGCATGTTTTGATAATTTTGATCCAATCATCTCAACAGTGCATTTCATTTCTATGTGTGTGCAAAATCATGGTGGCATGGGAGAAACATTTGACTACTGACTAAAAACTGCAGAAGGATGATTTTTCTGAAGCCACATTGCACCAAAATGGATAGCAAACTCAACATATAAAAATTCTTGTTCTATACAGTGTAATCTTGTTTAGCATCTGAGATCACGATCATTTAGCTTGGCAGTGTATCACATATATGTATCACTTCAGGGAGGGCCAAAGCTTAGGTTAAACTCATGTAGAAATATGTCTCTGTATAACCACTTTACAGGATTTTCAGTTGAATCCTTATAGACTTTGTACACGGAATGGAGATTTTGTGTCAGGGACAAGTAGGACTGGTTTGGATTGTTCTTTCTGGAGTATTTTGAGACTGGTGACTCTGGTGATTGAGATACATGTTTCCCTCTATTCAAGAACATCATTCAGGTTTACTGACTTGACAGCTTTTAGTATCCTCTCTAATCTTATTGATAAAAATTGATAGGAATCCTACCCTACAAATTACTTCTGTACACCCTTCCATTTATGTTGTACCAATACTTTTGTCATTGTAGATCTTGTTAAGTCCAATTGCTTTAATCATCAATCATGTACATACATGTTTATATATATCATGTACATGTGCAGTTCATGTGAGCCAAGGCTATTAAAGTATGAAAAAAGGAAGCTGAGTTTGATATTCAATTTATTAGCAATATGGCGACACTGGCCAGGAAATATAAGGAGTATAGGAAATTGGCATTGAAGTTAATAAAGGCGGATAGTAAGCTGGAATTTCTTAAGCAATGTCTGCTTAACAAAGTTTTCCCGATGTCCATTTATAGAATATGCATTTCAAAGGAATGTACTTCATTGAAAGAAAAAATTAGAAAAGACTATCTACATAAATCCATCAGAATTGCAAAAAATAAAAGGTATGGAATGTTACAAGATCTCATTACATTAGAAAATGAAATATATATTAACCACCCGGGAAGTCTCAATGAATTTAATGTGAAAGTGGTTGGGTTGACAGAAAAGGCACAAAAAAGTTTAAGGAAAAGATATATCAAGAAAATGACATGGATCTTGAGTAAGCAAGTACCAAAAAAGAAAAAAAACTAACGTAAACCCATTGCCTTTTGTTTTATGGGAACAAGTCCACATCCCAACTGAAATCAAGGAAATTCTACAAAAAGGTCTAACTTTGTTCCGGAAGACGAAAACTTATGGCAAACTTTATTAGTGGAAATGGAGAGAGGATTGTTAGAATTTAATGAGTTAGAAAGGGATTTTTTCCGATGGAAGACTGTTCTTAGTGATAGCACCTGCAGAATGAAGATTAAGAGAATAAAACAGCTAAAACATGCAAAACAGTGGTTGAGTGACAATGAATTGATCCTAACACGAGCTGACAAGAGTAAACATATGGTTATAATGGAAAGAAAAAGCTATAACAAAGCCTTGGAAGAATACATTAGAAGAACAGAATATGAGTGGGTAAATAAAAGCATTGTCACAAATGTAGACAGAAGAGTAAAAAAACTTGAATGAGCTCCATTAAGTTCTGCATTAACTTTTCTTAAATGATTTCATAACCCGAACCCAGCAATTCCAAGAATATTTGCCTTTGCAAAGATACATAAGGAAGGCAAAGAGGTCAGACCACCAGTGGTGGAGAAATGCAGAGGGTCCACGTACATTTTGGAAAAACGTTTACATAGATTTATTTCAGATCAATTATGTAACAGTGATCTTGTTGCACATAACCCGACTGAAGTCATTAAGGAGTTACAAGAGTTAAGTTTAATGGATGAAGAAGTTGGGCCTGTTATGGATTTTGAAAGCCTGTATCCATTGGTAAAGATAGAATCCTGTTACGAAGCTTTAATTGAATTTATGCTCCGCATAAAACCAGAAGTTGGTGCATTTGAGAACGATTTGAAGGAATTAGCCAATTGGTATGTTATGAGTCCTTCTTCAGCTATGATAAGCAGATATACAGACAGAAGAAAGGCATACCTATGGGAAGCCCAATGTCAGGGTTGTTATGCGAACTGGTTTACGCAACTTAGAAAAGCATCTTGTTAATAGCTTCAAAAAATATATTGTATTTTACAAAAGATATGTGGACGATGTGTGCGTTATCTGGAGAAATGGTGAAAGAATACACGAATTCATAGAGGTTATTAACAACACCAACAATGATGGTTTGAAACTGAAACTAGAGCAGAAGAGTCACAAAAGAATATATTTTCTAGATATTGACATACAATTAAAAAGGAGATTGCATAACACCGGGCATTTACATAAAACCTATGCACAATCCTCTCTACATACCAGCTAATTCGAACGACCCACATGAATACAAAATGTCAGCATTTCATGCACTCATTAGGAGAGCGTTTACTTATTGCTCTAGTGTATTGGACAGGATTAAAGAGATAGACAGAATTAAGGAAGTAGCTTCAAATTTGGGTTACTGCAAAAGTACAATTGAAGGGCTAATAAAAAGTTATGAAAGAGGCAAGAGGTTAAGAACCGGTACAGATCAATTTAAGATCACCAAATTCACGTATAATAAAAACTTCAGGGACATCATGAAGCAAGTTTCAGACAAAAAATGCTCCAAAATTGTTTACAAAAGAGGTCCTAATTTATACAGTATTCTCAGAAACGATAAGGACAAGCTTAAGAAAGAAGAAACAGCGTGCGTGTATAAAATTTCCTTTGAAAACCAACAGTTAGGAATTATGAAGGACTATATTGGAGTCACTAGACGGAATTTGGCTATTAGGCTTAAAGAACACAGATATGACGTTAGTAAAGGACATTGTATCATGGTTTTGTCAAGTATGGCACAAGCAGAGGCTTCAGTAGTTAAATGGAATGAAGCATCTATTCGCAAGACTTTGCAGTCCCCATCATTGGCTTTGCAACATGAAAAAATTGAAATTTATAAGAGTAAATTAAGGGACGGCTGTATCAATGCAAGGGATGCTGATGGTTTAGCTTCGGCATGGAAGTTCTTTGTAAAAGAAAAGTTAAAACACATAAACCCTTAGTTCCTATCTGCCCTTTATGATGTGATGCTTTTTGATGTATATTTTTATGAATTTAATCCTTTTGTGCATTTAATCTTTTAGGTTTATTTTATTTTATTTTTTTTTATCACCTGATTTTATTATTTATATTAATATGGCTTCAATCTATTTATTATAGTTATTTTGTATATTGATTGGTTAATTTATTTTACATTTTAATTTTGAATTTGTAATGTTCAAAAGTTCTGTTTTAACACAATTTTCAAATTTGTTCGATAGCCTGTCACCTGATGATGGCCTATTCCATTAGGCTGAAAACGTTAGTGATTTAATAAATATTCTCAGCATTATAAGGTGTTAAATGTTTTATTAAATGAAAAAAGAACTCCTGATTGTCAAGCAGTGTATAGCATTTGTCAGTACATGATGGTGGGCTCAGGGTCTTTTCTGAAAAAGATATAATGTATTTATAAACCTGAATTTCTGAACTGCAAATAACTATAGTTTGTGTACATACATTGCCATCCGAAAAATACCTGCACATTGCATGCCATTCAAAGTGATACGGGCATCACTGCTGTTAAGTTGTCTTTTCTGGACATTGTGTTTTTGTGACTTTTTCCAGATACTTGCTCAGGCAGGTCATAGTTATCCTTGTCTTCTTCTATATTGGACTCTGACTCACCCTCATTTGAACATGCTAAAAAATGCTAAAATCCATTATGCTCATTGCTTACAACAATTGCTTACTGCAGCAACAGCTTAACCATTCTGATTAGTGTAGGTACTGTACCTCTACTGGATGATTTTTTATGGACATGGAATCATGCTGGAATGGTAAGCTGGAGTTTCCATGTCATGACCCTTGTGTTCTTCAATGTCACTGGCATCAGTAGGCATGTTTAATATCCTTTGTGTAATAACAATACAGAGTGTTTTTTAAGGCTCTCAGATTCCAAAATATCATCCAGATGGAATGTCACATCACCATCAAATAAGTTTTAAAATGTTAGTTAGACTTTAAGGTTTGACAGTAATGTACTGTACAGTTGTGTTCCAGTGATGTCCAACACTCTTACAGCCATTTTTGGAATCCCAAAATTGCATGTTGTTGATATTTATCTGGAATGTCCTGAATAACCATATGAATTCTCTTTTAGATGATGCATATTTCAGATTGTTCAGCATACACTTTAATTTATTTAAACAAACATTTTCAATTCCTTTTCACAGGTCTGCATAAGGTTTAACAAGATTTGCACTGTTTAAGAAGACAGTTCAAATCTTTTTTGTTAAACTTGATACTGATCTGTGAAAAAGGTTGAAAATGTTCTTTAATAGTAATTAAAGTATTGTTCAAGCTAAATTAGTTTTAGCCTAAACAGAAGTGTTTTTGACAAGACTGTCTTATTTATAAAATTGTACTGCCATTTTATTTTACCAGCATAGAGGTATGAAGGAGTACACGTCAAGAGTTGATATTTGGCACAGAGTATTAGGTGCCCAAATCAGCTCATATAGACTTTACCCCTCTTGAGGAGCCTTTTGAAGAGGGGAGCCATGATCTCACAGATCCAATTGAGGTGCCCCCTTTCTTTTAACTTCTTGGATTCTGTTTCTGGGTGGAATTCCACTCGGAAAACCCCTAATCTATTGATTTTTTTTTATATCAAATAATTATTTCCAGTTAAAAGCGAATCTGACAAAAAAGTCGTTGCAAAATAAATACTGCTGAAAAACATGTTTTTACAGAAAAACTCTATAAAAAAAATTTAAAATAATTTTTAAAAGATGCTTGTATTTGAAAAAATAGCTGCACTGATTGTTGTTCTTTCATTTAGCAAGGTGTAAAATTTCACACTTATAGTCTACATTGTTTACAAATGGGATGATCATGAAGACAGCTGGTGTCTGCTTTCCCGGGACATTTATATATACACCTACGGGAAAGATCTGTTTAAAGCAGGAGAGGAACTACCGTGTTTCCCCGAAAATAAGACATCCGCAGAAAATAAGACCTAGCACAGATTTTGCTGAATTGCGAAATATAAGACCTCCCCCTGAAAGTAAGACCTAGCGAAGTTTTTTTTAGTCGTAACGGTCATCGACAGATGGTTGAAAGTACAGCCACTGATTGGTCAGCAGACAATTACGCCACACGGCATGATTTGCATAAGACTATGGCTTGGGAATCACAGATTTGCATAATGTTATCGCTGGTGATCGCTAATTGGTCGGCTGGGAATCTCGCCACATCACATTTGCATAGTGCTACGGTTCAGTAAGCACTAATTGGTCATCGAGCTCGATGTGGACACTATAAAAAGGTTAAGTTGAATGTGTCGCAAGGTGTTCTCTCGAACCTGTTTAGCGTATTGTTCAACAATAAATGTGAATTCGTCTTCATGGAAATATAAGACATCCCCCTGAAAATAAGACCTAGTGCATTTTTTAGAGCAAAAATTAATATAAGACACTGTCTTATTTTCGGGGAAACACGGTAGTTACCATATCTATTCAAATATAAAATAAAATTTCTGATTTTTATGCTATTAAAATACAGGGGGACCCAAAAAAGGTCCCCCATATTTTAATTTGGACTGATTTGAAGTCAAATCAGTCCAATAGAAGTTTAGAACAATTTAATTAATTTGATAAAAAATTCCCATAAAAAACAATAGAGTAATTAATTAGCTAATTAATAAAACGTTATAAAAATTTTTGCAGCAAAAATAATTCATGAAATTTGCATAAGTCATAGATAACAATATATGTGTACTAATCCATACATTTTTGGAAAAGTATATAGTTAAGGCCTGTTTTTATCGACCCCTTAAGACCCATGCCTGAGATAATGTGGGCAAGGAACTGTACAACTTCACACATGTGCCCAAGTTATCTCAGGCTAGGGACTTAACATGTCAAGGGAAAACTTGAGCTTCAGGTCATTGACCTTCATGCCCCAAATCATTCTGGGCAAAGATAAATAATCCCTACCAGTTTGTCATTACTGATGTTCTCATGGACATTGTAAATGTCCATGAGAACATCAGTAATTACTCTAGGTCAGTGCTTCTTGGGCAGTCAGCATGTGACCACCTCTTGTAGCACCTTCCATTTCATCAACTCCTTTGGAGTACTTGGATGTCCCTTTGGGATGCGACCTCAATAAGGACTCCATTCCTCCTAAACCATTGGATATTCTTAATACCTACTTTTAACTTTGTGAGGTTTATACTTTGCTTTATGTGGTTGAGTACTGCTTGTCTATTTTCCTCCCCATCCTTGGGATACATGAGGAGAATGTTTTCCATCAAGGTAAGGGGAGGCACTTGTTTTGGCATCTCAGCTGACTGCTGAGCAGGTTTACTTGCAACTTTCCAAATGTCCCCTTTTTTGCCATCATGAGACTTCATTTTTGCTCATACAAGTCCTTTTGGATTGATCGGTGGGACATGAGCCACCTTTCTTTCATGTAGGGCTCTGACTTTCATGTGTAAGGCACTTAACTCGCACTCTTTTCCTTAGCTCGATCATGATTATCTTCTGGAAAAGGTGCTGAATGTCAGAATCTACTATCTTGACAGCAAATATTGGTTCTGCCAAACATAGCTGCCAGCTCCTCTGAGATGTCCTCAATCTCCTTGCTCATAATTGAGCATTTGTACTATACCACGTCAATCCCTTCTTGCCTTTCAGTGGAGGATGTGTTCCTTTCTAACTGGTCATTCATCCTGGGTCTGTGCTGACATCTCAACTTCACCACTTTGGAGAGCAACTCCTCTGGTTGTCCTTAAAGCCCTCTCTCCCTCATCCCAAGTCGTGGTTTGTCTTTCTTCAGCCAGAGGATCAGGGGAGGGCATTGGGGGTTACTTTTCCAGTAGGAACAGCATCTGGATGTGCTGCTCCCTCTTCCATGCACATCTGTCTGAGCAACACTCACTCACTTCTCGTGGCTGCTGTTTGGCTAATCACTACTTACTCCTCAGTTTCAGAGGTGATCTTGTCACCATCTTTTGGACCGAAGTTGGAGGCTAGATCAATGATCTCCTCAGCCCTTTCAAGAAGTAAGACTGTCTGCACCTTGACAGTAACCCTCTTCTTTTTGCTAGCAACCTGCTTCTTGGTTGTGGTGCCAGATTCACCACTTCTGCTTGCTCTTTTCACACATAACAGCTCCTTGGTATTTCTTGCTTGCAATACTGTAGGATTCTCTACTTTGCACTGAGTCGCATGCACTAACTCTCTTTTGTTTATTGTCATAAAGTAAAAATAAGTAAGAGGGAGTTGAGGCCACTCCCAATCTTCCATGGCTCCCCACATCCTGTTTGACAGTTGGAATATGCATTTAAGAGCCTCCCCACATCTGGTTCAGCCTGCTGTTGGGACAGCTAACTATTTAAATGGTCTCCTTCCTAAAGTCACTCCAGCCTGGCTTGATGCTTGACTTTGGCCTTCTCCTTGCCCCTACTAGGATGCTTTTTTCTCGTTTTTGGCTTTCTGGGGCAAGTATGGTCCATCCAGTGAATGATGAACCTTTAAGCACATCCCTTCCCTTGAGACATAAGGAGCAGATGTGATGTGGAATAACTCCTTCAACAACAAAATACATCAATGTTATCACTCCTGGATGTTGAATGATGAAGAGAAGCAAGCAATACTTATGCAAGGGAAATTACAGTATCTACTATATATGTGATAGCTTAGATTCAATAAGCCTGGGAAATGGTTTCAAATGAAATGGTTTGTCACTCCTTCAAAAACTGTGCATTGATTACCAGACAGACAGCAGCAAAGATGCATTCATACACTGTTTCAAATTCAAGGAGCTGTGCTCAAGAGTGAGAAGTTATTGGAGGCTCAGAAGCAATGTATGAATCCTGTCACCAGTACTAGAGGAAGAGGACACTGATGAAACTGAGCATAATAAGTTGTACAGTAGAACCTCGAAAACTCGGCCTAATGTGGACTGAAGGGTGGCCGAGTTTGTGAAAATGCCGGGTTATCGGGAATGGGGTTAAAAAAAATAAGTACGAGTGTTTCCTCAGAAAATACTGTACTGTACTTGTATGTATTGTTTACTTGAGAATACAACAGAGAATAAACTGCCCAAATACCCTTAAACAAAGGAAAAGTATGTCCTTTATGAAGGCATAGAGCCTTTACTACATGAAAATGAAAATTAATGAATACGCTATGTACAGTAATTTACCTGATAAGACAGACCTCAGAAAAAATACTTTATGAGAGCTTTTATACTTTTATAAAGCTGTCTATAATGAAAATTAATTAATTAAGGATTTTTTTGCCCTGCCAGGGTGTGGCCGAGTTATACGGAGTGCCGGGTTATCGAGAGCCGAGTTTTCGAGGTTCTACTGTATTGGGAAAACATTTTTGATGCTACATCAACAAGGTTTTCCCTGATGTCAGTTTTTTAAATATGGCTTTCTGTTGGATGTGAATCTTTTACTGCCATGCTTACAATATATAATGTAGTTGTTATCTACCGCAATGATGATAAAGAAGGTAAACTTGATGTTGATGATGACTCCAACAGAATTGCAGATATAGTAATATAGTAAAAACTTTATGCTTATGGTAGTAACATTGTTTTGTAGTACTGGGCTTTTCTATTAAATAAACAAGCTTGGTCAATGCTCTACAAAAGCGAATCAAATATTAATTTTGTTCAAAATAAATTTTATAAATTCTTAGAATCAAGTACAGTGGAAACTTGTTTAACAAGTACCTCTCATAATGAGTAATTCGCATAACAAGCAAAACAAATTGGAAAAAAAATGAAGTCCTGGATTGTGCGCTTACTACATCATTCTGTGTTTAGCACTTGTTTCGCTAACATCTTAGTATTGCTTGTGATCGTGCATTTTGCCAAACTTGTGTTCAAACATATTACATATAAACGTCAACAACCATAGCTCATTATATAATAAACACACCAAATGATATGCCAAATTCTTGGGCTATGTAAATGCTATAATTAAATATTAGAAATTACTGTATTTCGATTTTTTTTAATTTTCTGCAAATTGAATTTGCATTCCAGGTTGGTTCCATGCTAGAAGAAAAGATAAAGATGATTCGCACTCCTTAACGATGTATATTGTATTCTTTGAATAAACGTTATACATAAAAATATTTGAGTATTTTTTTCGGCATGGAACGCATTATCATATTTTACATTAATTTATATAGGAAAAATTGTTTCACTTAACGAGTGTTTTGCATTATGAGTAAGATTCTGGAATGAATTATGCTTGTTAAGCAAGGTTCCACTGTAGTTGTGCATGCATGTGGACATGTACAATAAATGGATTGAACAGAGAATGCACGTGCAAATCTGACAGATTCACATCCGAATGACACACAAAAGTTCTAACATAAGCACTTTTCCACTATGGTGGAGTGTGCTAAAAGGAAAAGTTCTTGCAAATTACCTGCAGTTTTCATTATTCGGGAAAGAGAATGGGCTGGGGAAACCATGGAAGTAGTGGTGGAAAGAAGACTGATTAATATTTCCCCTGTTTTTATCTCTAGTTTGAATGTGAAATTTTGTGAGAATGGAATAGAGGTCAAGTCTCTTATATATGCTGGAGATTAAGTATATTTTGTCTAATTAAGACACCCAAGTGTCTATTGGAGGATCTACAGTATGGGATAGTCTCAGAAAGGATATAGGCTACTTTTTTATTTCCAAAATCATTCCATTTTATAAGCTTTGATAGAATTATGATATTGTTTGTATGAATAAAATTCAGTTCACATCTGATTCTTATTGGGTCTTTAACATGAATAGGAAGTTTTGCCTGGAGGTTGGTAGGTGTAAAATGAACAATGAAATTTGAATACAATAGGCTAATGTGGTAATTAATGTGCAAAAGTAAAAATTAGCTAAAGATGGTCAAATGAAATTTGATTGGTCATCTTGTTATTTCAGTAAAACGCATGCCAGTACCAAATGTATAACTACTGTATTTCCATTTTTATCAGTGTCAAACTGTTTCTAGAATTTCTTTTGATGTAAAATTGTGTTTGATCATATCATGCTGCATTGGATTTTTAGTTTATTTTTGTGTTTTCTGAACTGAATTTTGAAAATTTATTTATTAGTTTTCCACAGAAATCTGTGAATTTATGTATGGGGGTTGGCAAAAGCAGGTTTTCAGTTGTGAGTATGCAAAGCATAGAATTTATTTTTCTATTACTATTTATTTATTATCATATTATTTATTTGTATTATTTGTCTTCTTACATTCTGAGGGACACAGTTGTTCATATACTAACTGTAAACCTACTTTTGCCCACTGCTGTATGTAGCTAATTTTAAATTAATTTACAAGAATGTGATCTCTATAATTGTATTGTATAAGAAGTTTAGATTAGATGGGCCTAGAGAAAGAAGTCACCATAAGTTGGAAACAATTGGTGGACCTCAGAAACTGGTGTTACTTTAATAGCATCAGAATTGTTGAACAAGGTTTCATCTACATATTAGGAAGACATCTAAACTTTATTATTAATGCACATTATTCAATAAATCTAGATGGCAGATGGACTGGAGTGCTCAAAATAAGAAATTGGGAGGATAAAGTTAAACACTTGGTTGATAAAATAAGGCAGTAGCTTGATAAAAGAGATGTGTTACAATTTGTTATAGTTTAGTTAACACATTAAGTGCTACAATAGAAAGGCATAAAATATCACACTGTGCCATGCTTCTTTTTATGGACAAAATAGTGCAAAAATTATGGCTATTTAATATAATTTCGTCTTGTTGAAAAACATTTTTTCTTGATTTTTAGGCATATTGCAATTCTGCAACCCATGGCCTTGAATGATTTTTTCCTGATCATGTTATGCCATCTTGTATTTTCATCAGATTTCAAATTCAACAGAACATCTATCACATAAATGCATAACGTCTAGATTGCATAAATAGACCGATACAAACCCAAGAAAAATAGAATAATCACTAAAATTATATATCTACTGTTTTTTTAATGTTTTCATTCACGTAAAGAAAATAAAGATTTTTTTCTTGAATATTTGTTTTTGTGCTTTATATTTTCACAATATTGTACTGTACTTATTGATGTTAATTGTGCAAGAAAAGCATTATGAAAGATAAATTTTGCATATTTTTCATATTTTATAAGAAAAAAAATTAAATTTCTATTAGCATTCTATCATTAAAAAAATTTACTAAACCATGAGCAATTTCTGTTCCCTCAGGCCATGCACTAACTGTTTCCATTATGTTTTATGGCTGGAGTGTTTCTCCAAAATAACACAGTACAGATTTTAATGTATAACGTGTGTTTCATTTGTGCAACACATGGCCTGGGTGAGTTGATTGGCGCTTAATGTGTTAAAATAGTCTGCTATTCTGTAAATTTTTACTTTTAAGTGATTAGGAAACGATATTAGTACAGCACATGTGCATAGATCATTTTAAAATTAACAAATTAGGATGCAAATGTTTTGTTTTAAATAATGTTTGATCTGCCAAAAACTGTAATAACATTTCAAATTTCTGTTAAATAGTTTTTATATTAGTTATATTTGTTTGGAAGCTACAGCTGTCCTAAAATAGAATGAAAACTTTTCTTCTTGCTAAACATTTGGCTATCTGAAATAAGCATTCAGTATGAATAATGATGAAGAAATGAGTTCATATTTTCAAATTGTGCTTTTTGCTCTGTGGCATAATTATATTGTTGTTTGAAATAAGCTATTTGATGTTAAAACTTACGTCAGTTTTCATGTGCAAATGTAGTGTTTTATGTGATCAGTTTTACCTAACATTTACAACATAAATGAAAATAATTAGAGTGTTATGAAAAAGGTTTATTTATTAATGAATGTTTTATTTACATAATATTTTAATCTGTTTTTATTACAATTAAATCTCATGTACTATCTCTGTTAAAAACTTGATGAGGTCATTGAAATACTGTATATTATCTTCTGAAAATTTTTTTTAATGAAATAAGACCTTGTTTAACACTACCTTGATTAATACTGATTTGATATAGCATGCTCTGCTTGAAGCCTTAAAAAAAAAGCTCAAAATTTATGCTGATTCAAATTATTGCAGCATTTCATTGATTCGTATATAATATGATTATTCCCGAACACAAACCATCAGCAAAAGGTGGCAGTTCGTAGTAGCCCTGTATTTTTATTAAATCTATGTTTGTTATGTGCAATTTTGGAAAAAATATAACATCACAGATGCCATAGGAAATATCGACTTTGCTTTGCAAGAATTAACTGATAAATGCACGAATGGTGTGTGGAAGAAGTTATGGCTGGAGGTATTCAAGAATTCTCAACAAGAAGAGCCTATTGCTGTATTGTTAGATTGACTAAATTGTCAACCTAATTGATACAGCAAAATTAGGAGATGTAGACGAGCAGGATATTGATGTTAAAACTTACGTCAGTTTTTGCAGGAGTTACTGCAGGTTTATGGTGAGAGTCTTACCAACAATGATATTCAAGAACTGACAGAACAAGGAATTTGTGTAGAACTAGAAAATAATGATTCTGAAAATGAAGAACCCAAAGAATTTCTCTATAGATTTCCTTAGTAAAAGTTTCATAAAGATAACTGAAACCATTGATCTAACTATAGCGAATGATCCAGATTTTGAAAGGAGTGCAAAAGCAAGACAAAGGCATTTTGGATGAGATCACTTGCTACCAACATTTGCTTAATGAAAGAAAAAGAAAGCAAAAAATGAAACTACACAACTTTATCGCAGAAAACAAGAATTTCAGGAGACAGGACCTTCATCACAAAAAATGAACTTTACATTTCTGCGTGTATAGGTTTGTTTGTTATTTAACATTTATTATGCAAATTAATATAAAAATAACTTAAAATTAATGTAAAATCTGTTTATTTTTGGTTGCATGTTCCTCATTTAATGCTGTATCATTTAGCACTTTGTTATCTAGGAACGTATCCCCCACGTTAGTGGGATCTTACTGTATATTACAAAATGAATAATTTAATTAGGCTAAAAGAAATTTTAAAAATATATTTACTTTAAAGTGGAATTCATTACCACAAAAGAATTTCTTTTAATATTGTCAATTTAATTATTTGTTATTAGTCAATTTTAGTTTTATGTTGTTATGATCATGATTTTTGATCATGTAAAGCAAGCATGTCAAACAGAAAGGCTAACAAGGGCCAAATAAACAAAGTTTATGTGGGCCATAAAAAAACAAAATCTTTAATATTCATAGAAACATAAGTTTATTTCAAAAACTATAGTATAAAAAAAGTAATGATAAAATTAATGGCACTTGGCATCCCTTCTCTGTTACTATCGTTCCTACTTTGAGGGAAATCTTGTTGGCAGTTGACCCAAGGTAAATGTCAGTAATTCTTGATCTGACAGGAGACTTATTTTCTTTCATAGTTGTAAATAACTGCTCACATCAATAAGTACTTTCAAACATGGAAATAATTTCAAGTGCAAATTTTCAAGTATTTTCAAACCAAGCAGGTAAATATCTGTAAAATCCAGGCATGACGACTTCACTGAATTTTGCCTTCAAATCTGAATCACACTGGATCTCAATTAATTCCATCTGCATTTGATTAGGTATAAATTCTATATTTATTGAAAAAAATCAAAGAAAACTTGTCATCCAAAAATTTAAACTTTGTAAACTTTGTTTCAAATTCAGTTCTAAAGCTTAAAATTTTTTCTGAGTATTTTTGATACAATACAGTTTCACCTAAACTTGTTCATGTTGCATGTTGGAACGTGCGTTAAATCTTTATTTTTCAACTGCTTTCCCCAAAGTACTAGTTACATTTGAATGTTTAACTTGGTAACACATGTTCATAATGATCTGATATTTACCTTGCAGTTTTAAATTTAAATCATACAGGGTAGTTGTAATTAAAGTTGTCCTACTCAGATCTATATAGAGTCCGTTCTCGTTGACATACTTTGATGAAACTTGGTATATACATTATATGGACCATGGGGAAAAGGAAAATGCAAAAAAAATAATTAGTTTAAATTTCTACCACTAGGTGAAAAAATAGTGTGCGAAGAACAAGAAACACAAAATGGAAACACTCAAAAGGTTTTATTCACGACATTTGTTCAATGTGCAATCCATTTGCGTCAATCACACGTTCAAAGTGCCTTACAGCGTGTTCAACAATAGCCTGATAGGTTTCTTGAAAAATTGCAGCAATATGGTGTGTTATGCTTGCTTTCAATTCAAGCAGAGTTTGTATGCCTTCTCTATAGACATGATCTTCAGATATCCTCACAACCATACGAACTCAATGTGTATGTGAATCTCGGATCTGTCATAAATTTCACTTTTTTGTTGTAGATTATATTTTTGCAGAAGTTCAAAAACACAATTAAATATATCTTGTCCTGTAGTAATGTTATGCATTGGTACTAGTTCCAATAATTCCTCAAAAACGTTAAAATTTGTGTCACAAGCCTGAAGAAACACAGCTAATTGAGCTACACCTTCAGTGTCTGTATTCTTGTCACAAGCAATGGAAAAAGCTTTGAAACTAGATGATTTTGCTTTGATCTAAATATTTAAATTGTTGGCCAAATTGGTAAATCCTTTTGCAGCTGTATTTCGAGACAAAGAGATTGCTTGAAAAGCTTTCACATTTCCAGGACAAATAATTTCTTCAGCTTTAATTAGACATTCCTTGATGAAATCACCTTCAGTCAAAGGTTTTGAGTGTTTAGCTATCAACTCTGACAAGATGTAGCTTGCATGTACTGCCGATTCACATTCTTGTGATACATTAGTAAACATGAACTCTTGTTTTTTCAGTCCCAATTCGAGCTCTTTCAACTTTTCTTGTCTCATTAGTCTCTCATATCTTTCATATTTTGATTTATGTTGTTCATAGTGACAATTAATGTTGTATAACTTTGGAACACTAATAGCGTTATTACATATCAAGCAGATTATTTTATTTTTTATTTCATAGCAGAAATACTCCAATTTCCACTTTTCTTGGAGATTTTGATGTTCATCAGCAATTTTTCATTTATTTTTACTACCACTTGGTTTCGATAGAGATGCTGAATACAAAAGGCTGAAATAAGTTAGTAATCATTAACATAAAATAATAGAATATTTTAATAATGTTAAAAAAAACTATTATTTTTTAACTCACCAGACAGTGAATAACTGCACAAATTAATAAGCATAACATAAATAAAGCTATTTTTCTTCTTTTCTGAAAGGGAAATATTTCCTGTTGTGCACACCTAACAGTCAGTATAAGACTAATAATGTGGCATTGGCACATGATAGTGGTATGTAAGTTGGCAACTAAAATATTCACTGATAATATAAGTATTAGTGGGGGGAAATGGCATGCCTGCATGTAAGGTGCTTAAGGGAAATGGATGCACACAATTATAGTAATCAGTCATTGGCAAACGTTATAGTTTGTTATTAATAAATATGTATAACATTATATTGCAAAAGTTAAGTTATGAAATGTTTATTAAAACATTTCTTACTGTCGTCATAATGGTTGGGCTGCAGAAATAATCGTTATGGGCTGCATGTGGACCGTGAATTTAAAATGTTTGATGTAAAGAAATTTATTGCTTCATTTCAGAGGCACAATATAACACTAATTTTTTTAAAAATTAGGTTGTTAAAAACTGTTACATTTTATTTCACAAATTCTTGTGTAAACTTAAGACATTTTTATATATATAGAGGTGAAAATATCATTTGTCACAATTTTTGATATTTTCATTATTGATTGAAATTTTTATATTGTAGTAACAATAATATTTAATAATGTATCAGGCTGGCAACAATTAATTGGTGTTTAGTATTTGGTGTTAATTAGTACACACAAAATATAAGCAAAGTAGAATGTTTTTCATATTTACAAAGATGTTTTTACTTAGAACTGATTTTTTGGAACATAGATAATGTATATTGAATTTTACAAAATTCTCATGTCAAACAAAAATTACATCAACAAACCAGATAGCACTTTAAGAGTTGCAATAAACAAAATGAAACAAATGATATAAGAATATGTAATTTTTTTAGAACATAACGTTAACAAAGCAAATCATGTAAAATTAAACAATATGCTAGCAGATATAAAGTTGGTTGGTAACATCTTCCCTATCAAAATTATCATTTCTAAATTTCTTTAAATCGGGCTGACATAATTTTAGCTTCTATATAAACTCAATTTACAAAAATTGAGAGCTTTGGAACAAGTATTTATAATTTATACATGATGGACCTGGATCGTGATATAAATTACAACTGTGCAGAAGAATTATCAGAATTGTGGAAGAATATGTTGACAAAAATAAAACAGAAAGAAAAATGTTTAGTGAAACATGCTGATAAAAAGAACATTTAATGAGAGGCATGATGGTAATTCTATGCCAAGTGAAAAAGTCACACACTGTGACTATACATACAGGAATCAGAGTTGTCAGTTTTCAGTGGTTAATTTTTCCTCCCCAAAATGCAGTAATTCTGAATATTTTGTTTGAAAGATACTCGTTTTCTTAGATAGAATGTAAAATTTCAGGTTTTTCTCTAAAGGAGTTGCTGAAATATAAGCAATTGAAAAGTTCAAAAATTGCCAAAAAAAAAAAACCTCTATTTTCTTCTTTTCGTCATCCAGCACTGCAGATACTTCTAGAGAAAAAATCTACTGGGTCTAGAAAGCTCAAATTTGAAACTTAAGTTTTCCTTATTATCATGTGCTTGCAAATCTTTTGGGTCAATAAGTCAAAGTTCACAGGGGCTCCCCATACAACCATTTTACTTTTATAGCTTAATTTTGTGCTTGTAAAGGATAAAAGTTCTTTGAAACAAATGATTTCTATTCAAAATGTTATTCAGAATAACAAAAGCTCAAATTTATGTGAATTAAACTTTTTATAAAAATTTTACTAAACTGTGAAGTGCTCAGTTGGTGGTCATTGTCAAGTTCTGACAAAACTGTACGTCATCATTTTAGGTCTTGAAGTAACGCAATCATTAACCAAAAACCAATTGATATCCAAACAAAAACATTTGAGATGTAAAAAATTACACCAAGTAAAAAATAATGAGAATTTAAATGACAGTCAAAATTTTTTTAGGAGTTTTTCTCTCATAAAGAAAAGCTTGGTGCTTCAAAGTGAAATGTAAGAAACAATAATAAAAAACTTGTGGATACTACTGTTTCAAAGTGCCAAGCCTATCTTTATGAGAGAAAAACTCCTAAGAAAAAGAATTAATTGTTGTCTAAATTGTCATAATTTTTTACTTGAAATTTTTTTTTACATCTCAGCTGTTTTTGTTTGGATTATTATAATTTTAAGATTTGTATTTTAATATAATTTTAGCTGTGTTTTGTTGATTTTGTGATGAATTGTTCTAACATTATTTTAACATTATTTACTTAGATTTGTATAACATGGAGTTGAAGTTTTATAAAATGAGGCAAATTATTGTGAATTTATAAAAATAATAAGTAGCATAAAACTAGCCCGATAGATTTTCGGCAGTCTGTTGGTTGTAGCTATAATAATTGGAATATTTAGTTTTTGAATATATTTTTATAACAGATTTCTTTTTCTTGAATAGTGAAGAAGTTAGTTTACATTACTAATACTAGATGCTAATGGCAGTTAGTGCTTATTGCGATTAGACTAAAATAATACTAACTGAATAGTTAATTATACTTCAATACTTGATGATAGAAACAAGGAATCATGAGATAAGTGTATTGTAGGTATTGGATAATTCTTTCATTATATTGTTAGTATATACTGTATGCTTGTGTATTTGTTTCACTTTATTTTTCTTCAATTCTTGTATTCGTGTAACATAGTAAGTAAATTAAAGCAATGATTGATATTTGTGAACAAATAATTAGTTCTCAAATATCAATCGTTACTTTAATTTACTTACTATGTTCAACATAATCATTCTTTAGTAAATCTTCAATTTTATCTTCAAGCAATATCAAATATTAGATATTAGAATGAAAATGAACAGAAAACAAATTTAAAAAATAAGATTGCAAAAGAACTACAAAAATATACAGTATGTATGAAAGAAATAAAGAAATTATATTTTGGTTCCAACAATTAAATTTTTTAATCCAATAAAAAGATAATTAAATAATTTTTTGAAATATAACAAACTTACCATATTAAGAGCCGATAAATCAAAACAAATATATATATTAATATATTCAATATTATATTAAAACTGAATATTATACTCAAAACAAATTACACACAGGTTATATATTTATAAGTATGCGTGTAATTTGTTTTAAGGACTATTGTATTTGACTATTTATTATATTTAAGAAAGCTAATTTTTTATTAAAAAATTAACATTATCATAATAAACATCATATTTATATTGTTGGCAGTATTAAACTACATAAATATTAGACACTGCTAAGATTATTTGGTGTGTATAATTTAAAAAATACATAGCTAGAAGAAAAAAAATTTCAAAAGTAACTTTTATAATAATAGAAATACTTTTATTTTAAAATTCACTGTTTATATAGATCTTAATAATAATTAAAATGATTCATAGTAATTATATTGGTTAAAACGAATGAAATGATCAACTTTTAATTTATTGAACAGTTTATAATAGAAAAATATACAAAAGTGTCCTTGGTTGTTTCTTCAGCGATGTGTTGGAAAAGTGCCATTTTCCATTCCTGCAAGTGACATTTGACTGATTTACCTGTAGTATAGGTTATTCGGAAAGAACCCCGTTTTATAATTGTTTATTTTATTATTATTATAGGAAATCAGAAATATATGGTATTTGATTTCTTCATCGATTAACCCTACAAAATTTAGTAAATTAAGATTAATAAAAAAAAATTCCAGATTAATTAATTTATTAATTAGTATAATAATAAAAATGAATAGTGTAAGATTTATATAAAAAACATAACTAGCTAGAGCATAAACGACGTTCTATATATTTAGTTAAGTCGTAGTCACGGAAGAACGATGTTCTAGCATAATGATTCGTTTGATAAATGCATATGTCATTTATAGTCAAATTTTGTGATTGATCGATATTTCTTTCTGTTATTTTTCGAGATTTGTTTTGCTATATTTTTAATTAAGTGAAGGATCATTAACGGGGAAATTTTATACATCGTACCGTCACCTCTTAATAGAACTTTTTAATTATTATTATTTTTTTTTCTGTTATAGTATGCAAGTATGTCGTCTAACTGGAATAGTAGAAATTCAGTGTCGATTAGTTCATTTAAATATATTTAATATGCGCGATTGAGATATTTACGGAATTTTCAATCAGTTTTTGTCAAATGTAAACGAGTAGCGCGGAAAATGCGCTTGTTACAGAACAAACTCCAGTGGAAAGTTTAAAAATACTAAGGAAACGAGTTTCGATTGTCTGAGATATATGTACACGTGATATTTAAATATTCGAAAGTTTTTTCTTTTTTATTTTTTTTTTTGCTCGCTGGTTAAAACCCGTTCCTTAAAGTCTGGATAAAGGTTAGCGGGTCGTTCGAGTTTTTGACGTAAACATCTGGCTCGTTTTATGTCACATTAAATCGATTTTTATCAAAACCGAATAATAATTATCTATTCGCTTCGTATGACATCGGTCTTAGTCGGATAATGCCAGAGGCTAAATAAGAGGCGGAAGACCTCGTTCGAGCGTTAGAACACGGGTCTTCCTGCTAGCTGAAAGGTTCGCCGATGCGTGGGCACGATGAGTATTAGTGTGCGAGGTAGGCGTCGCTAGGGCAGTAGCGACGTTGGGCCGCCGTCGGTCGAGTGTCGATGTGCTACAATATGTGCGAACCGGCCGAATCGAAATGTTCGGATATTGTCATCGATGCGTAGCGGAGTCAACTCGGGCCTGGTTAGGCGGGCCGGCCCGATTTCCCGTACCTCAACGTTGGAACGATTGGTCTTCTTCACCAAATTCTAGC
This sequence comes from Centruroides sculpturatus, assembly GCF_000671375.1. Classification (NCBI taxonomy): domain Eukaryota; kingdom Metazoa; phylum Arthropoda; class Arachnida; order Scorpiones; family Buthidae; genus Centruroides; species Centruroides sculpturatus. The sequence goes on along the minus strand of NW_019384596.1, from coordinate 455,072 downwards.
TTTGATTCTCGCGGGACTTACATATGTTGCGCTTATAGTCCGAGGTGTTTTATTATACAGAAGGTAAGACGACAATTTACAAAACAATAGTAAAAACGGATATTATTATTATTATTATTATTGTTGTTTTTTCGAGCGACTAATCGGATTTTGACGAGAAGAGGAGTTAAAATAATCGAAATGTAAAGCGTTTAATTGTCAAGAGTGTTATTTATCGTCGAATCGAATTATTTACCGTAATTATCATCCAACATATGGATTATCTCTAGTCGGTGAGAGAGGAGTAATGTTCGTCGTTGAGCATTTTCATTACAATTTCCTGGTTGGAAATACGCGACTCTATGACCAGGATGTGCATTTATATGCAGGAAAATTCGGATAAAAGAAGTCACAAAGCAGAATGCAGTTTTATCGAAGAGTGTCGTCTAGCAGATTTACTAACGTAGCAACAGATGTCAAGGTGGATAGACAACCGATGTGTAATCGTCGCGCATTTGTCATTTATTTCTCCCGTCGCGTTTAAAAGCGAAATGAATGTCTGTTTCGACGATAGTTGATATAAACGACTGATAGGTGATAATGATTTTGACGGCGTTACATCGTCTCGTTTGTTTATTTCCGTTCGATGAAATTTTCTCCGATGCGTTTATGGAAAAAAAAAAATAACATTTCTACTCTCGTAGACGAGTTCTTCCGATAACGAAAATAAAAATACGAATATTTTCTTTCGACTTACGGATAAAATAAAAAGGTTATTGCACTTTCCGTTTTATTTTAATCGGAAACGAAAAGAAAATCGATTGTAAAATATTAATAAAATTATTTATTCATTTTTAAAATACATAAACGGAAGATTCGTTATTTATTTCACATAATCAGTTGCGGATAAGTTTCCATCTGTTAACGTGGCATAGTATTTTTGTCCGTTCGAAGTAGCAAATGTTTATTAATGAACGGTATTAAATTGACAGTCTGTTCTGTCAAAGTTGTTAAAAAAATTAACATGATGATTTTTTTTGTGTGTTTTTAAAATACAACAAGACGATTAAAACTGATATTTGATATAAATTTACTGTCATTAAAATAATAAACTGTTTTATTATTAAAATGAAAATAGTTTTTACATTATTTTTCTGTAGAAATTGCTTTTTTTTTTTTTTTTAAGTCAACTTTCCATAAGACAAACAGATTTTTAATTTGTGCTATACATAAAACAGGCAATAAAAATACATATAAAATTGCTTTTTGTATATTTAAATAAATAGTTATGTTTTGTTTTTTCAATAAACGAGTTTTTTTGATTAAATTTTTATTATGTAACTTAATAACCTATCAAAAATAGATTCATTGACTGTATTAATTTATTTGCAATTATCCACTGAATAAAAATATGTAGCAATATAAATGTTTAAAAATACTAATATTCTGTAGCAATTTTTTGTTTTCGGAAACTAAGATTTAAGAGGTGTGTTCAATTTAAAATATACAAGAATTAATATGCTAATTTATTATGAAATTCTTATATTATTTAATGGTGATGATGATGATGATTATATGGAACTGATAGCTATATAAGTTATATAACAATGCATAGATTTTCAGAAAAATACAGTATAAGAATTATTTTTCAGTTAACGTGAAGTAACTATGAGTCAGTTGATTTTAAATATGATAAAAGTGACTAAATTCAAACATTATAAATTTTAAAATATTTAGAAAATGTTAGAGCTTGTTTATGCAGAAACAATAACAGATGATGATTTAGAATCAGTTTTTGTTTTTAGATAGATTAAAAACTGAGATGCAGAAAAAAGAAGTAAGTATGATTTGTTGTTTTCATAGTATAATTGCTAGACTATTTATAAGTAACTCATAAATGAAATATGAGTATTTTGTTTATCATAGATTGGTTTTAAAAATCATCTCATTAAATAAATTACTGATAAGTTTAGTTATAATTTTCCTTTGTGGTGGTAGAATAAATAAAAAACAATTAAATTATGAAGCGGTTACTTAAGAAAAATTGCTTTTCTTTTTTTTTGTATATATTTTAGGATGAATTTAGTCTCTGAACAAGTTTCAGAAATTTGAAATTTTTATGTATTTGTGTATGTTAATGCTGTGTTGTTGTATTTTGCAATGGAATAGAATCTGACATGTAAATTATTGTATTATTAATTAGTATTTAATTGTTGATTATATGTATAATTATAAATCTTGCATTCTGTTAATTTTTCCTTGTTTGTCAGATTTTAAGTTTCAATCCTATTTTATTCAGGCTTATGAATTTGTAATTCTGTATGATTTTCATGACAATTTGTTAGGAAAGATTTCCATTATGAATAGTATGTTAAATGAAATTAAAGTATACCATTATTATTTTTAATTAGAAAAATATACAAAATTATTTGTCCAGATTTAAAAACCAGATTGAAATACATAAAGTTAGTGATTTATTATATCAAATTAAATTTCAAATTATCTTAATTTGTTTTGATTTGAAAGTTGTTTTAGTAGAAAGCAGCTGACGATTTGTTGGAAGATTTTAAAGTATTTCTGATAGTAAATTAATGACTCCTATATTTCAGTCTGTTTTATTTTAGTTATAATGTAAAATTTTATTTTGCTCTCTTAAGTAATGTTTAAATTTTTTTTATTTAGACTGAATAGTCTGAATTAAATTATGTAATAATGTTATATCTGCTTTGTAATAATATATAATTTAAAATATTAACAGTGATAAAATATACAGTTTTCTTATATTTTTAATTTTGAAAAGGTGCAATTTTATTTAAATTTATGTTAATTGCCAGAAATCATTCAATGCTTCAATTGAAAATAATTATTTTAACTAACTTTCAAATCAGTTGAAATTTCAATTAATTTAAAATTTGACAGTTTATTTCTTTACATCTTTTACATTAAAGCAAAATTTTCTGATAGTTTGGATTGGCTTATATTTCCAAATATAAGTTAGTTGCTCCATTATTATGTTATCGGTTATGTAAAATCTGCATTAATGTGAAGTAGATTTGTGATTTCATGGACAAGGAAGGTTAGACATTTTAATGTTAACAAGTTCAATTAATTTTGTTAATACAAAGTACCAATTTTTAGTCCTTTCAACTTTGTATTAACAGGGTTTGATTGTTAAAAATTCAAAGAAAGAATATCATTCTAGATAGAAAAATGATTAAGAAATATCAATTGTCACTTAGTAAAACTATATAGTGCATATAAAATAGCTCATAGATATCTCAAAACACACCAATAAACCAAAAAACCATCATTTTAAACTTACATCTTAATGTAAAAACAAACATTTTTAGTTGTCTTAAACAACCATATTAATGGTACATAATACAGGTATACCTTGACTTACGTCGTTTCGAGTTACGTCGTTCCCGATTATATGTCGTTTGTAAAAAAAGTATACGGAAAAATAAAAATCAAGTTTAAGTCATTTTATTCGACTTTACGTCCGTCCGCCACAAATATTGAAGTCGTAATATCACTAGAAAAGCGTTTAAAGCACATAAAATCATATTAAAATATATACATTTACAAGTATGTACTGTATTTACAGTACAGTACATGCATTCGTAAATTTAGATTACTTTTTTCTGTACTCTATTAAAAACTAAAATTTATTTGTTTGTAAGCTTAAAATAGATTCTTATTAACCATATATTATTAAAAATGCATTAATAAATAAAATACAGAACTGGGAATAGTAATTTATGGTTTAGCCTAGTGACAAGTAGATTCAGAGACAAGTAAATTCGACTTACGTCGTTTTTCGACTTAAGTCGTTTTCCTGGAACCAATTACCGACATAAGACGAGGTATACCTGTATATTCAATTGTGGAATGTGCTATCGAAAGGAATGTGTAAATTAAAAAAGAAAAAAAGTCATTTGATTAGATGATGTGTAAATCATGTTGCAAAACTTGTTTCATTTTATCGGATTTCAATCAGTGTCTCTAAACCTTCAACAGGATATTGCAGGCTGTCTTTATAATTGATGGCTAAGTTATTTCTGCTGGCCTTAAAGATTTCCAAATGTCTGAGATTGGAAGGGTGTCTTGAATATGTGGAACTGTACTGTACTTCAGCATCTGAAGCATAGATGTAGTTGTCTCTGCCTCAGATGCTGAAGTACACTAGCTAATACTAACATTGTGGGAGGTTGAGCATTTATGATTGACTTAAGAGGGGAAAGAATAACATTGAGATTACTGATTTTGGTCAAACTCAGTCAGGTTATAGTGCACCCCCAATAACTGACATGTGCCAAGCAGTAAGGTGCAATACTCAAAATTAAATGAGAAAATTGAGATTGAAAATTGCAAATCACTTAAAACCTTTAGAATTTCCATCATTTGTAGAATGCTGGTGGCTCAGTGGGGATGTGCTGGTTTCATAATTGTGAGGTTGGTGCTTCGAATTTTGGTGGTATCAATGTAATTTATACAAAGTATAATTTAAATTTATTCTTGNTGTCCTCCATTCCATACTGCTAGATTCGCTACTTTATGGCAGCCAGATATTTTTCTTTCAAATTGAAGATTAATAAAAATAAACAAACAAGGCTAAGAATTATTTAAAATCAGATTAGAAATGTACCAGAAATCCGGTCCACCCGGAATTTGCAACATTGTTCCGGTTCCGGTTTCGGCCGGATCCGATGAGTTCCGGTTGGAAGTGCTCATTTTATTTCTATCCCAAACTTTCCAAGATACTAATATTTATTTATAATTTATTCAGGAAGACAATTAGATTTAAACAAAATTATCATTATTCAAGGCCAATTTTGTTAATAAAAACGACATTATTAACATTATTAAATCTGTTTGCTTTCTGGGAGGACAATTTTGTGGATGTTAATTGTCGTAGAAGCATTTGAAACATATTTCTGCAGTGTGCACATTGAATAAATGCAGATATTTACAATAAGAAGATTTGTTTGTCACCAGAAAAACAAATTTGATTAATGTTTAAAAACACTTCTCCATTATCAGCTAATTTGGAGGAGTATCATTCATACCGCATCACATTGGTAAACATATTAATGTATTTTTTTTTTCCCTACTGTCTTTGCAACTTCTGAAATTGATAAAGAATCTTCAGCTGCAATTAGGTCTTGATTTTGAAGGATGCTTTTACAATATGTAAACTTTGTAATATTGTCATGCAGTGATTCTCTGCAAAACACATTTTTATGCTATTGATGTTAGCATGAAATATCGAAGCCATCTTTTCATTCTTTAGCTAACGAAAATGCAACAAGTAAAATGGAAAGCCATTTTTGGGATGAGACTATGTTTCAGAAAGACTGAGCAACGCATGCGTAAATCTTGCACTCGCGCCTATTCGTAGAAACAGTGTCAGCATTTTGTATTATCTTTTGACCTAGTTGTGGTCCCCTGACTACCTACAAGTCTGGTTTATTTTATGTGCGTATGATTTGGGCACCAACTACTCTGTGCCAAATTGCAACTTCTGACGTGTCCTGCATACTTCTAAGGTGTGCAGCCATTGACATGCAGTGTGATTTTAGAGACGAGACATAGTCTTGTCAATTATAGATACATTTAGGATAAACAATGACTTTGTTGCCAGAGTAAGTACGTACTGTACATGCAAATACAGAAAATGTTTTGTTTTTAAATAAATAATATTAGCTAGTAATTTTTAATTGCTTTTGACATTGACTTGTCACTTGAAATAGATTATTTTATTGTTTTATTTCCTTGTTTATTGTGCATTTGTAGTTTTCTAAAATTAAATCAATTTTAAATTTATTACAGTAATACCCCAAACTCACGCGATAGGTGGGACCGAGTGATAACCACAAAAGTCGAATTCGCATAAGTCGAGGTATAATTTCGCAATTTGTGTAAAATCCAAGTTGGATGTATGTAAGCTAATAAATGTTCTTATTAATCTTATCTTGTCTTTTGATTTGTTCACGGTTACAAGAAATCACCACATAGAGTCTCTCAAATCTCCGTAGATATAACAAACACAGAAATAAATAACACAAAATAAATTGTAGCTATGCGTCGATTCTGTGCGACACGTCCGAACATGTAAGCTGAATAATAGTGTGGGGGAAGTGAATAATTAAGAGTTGCGTGGCACTCAAAGACGAATTGACGAGATTTGAAAATTGCGTAACTTCGAGTTCGCGTAAGTCGAGGTATTACTGTATACTGTATTGTCCCAGAGAAGTACCAAGAATAAAGTGAAAATTTTAGTTTTAGAAAAAAAAACATTACATTGATACCACCAAGTTTGAAAACACCAACCTCATGATTATGAGGCTGGTCTGAGACTGGTCACTCTATAAATGATGGAGATTCTAAAGGTTTTAAGTGATTTGCAATTTTCAACCTCAATTTTTTCCTTTAATTTTGAGTATTGACCTTAATGTTTGGCACATGTCAGTTGTTGGGGATGCACTATAACCTGACTGAGTTTGATTGAGTGACCCCAATGCATTCCTCATTAATGTTCCTTTAGGCACTGCTTTAATGGACATACTGTATTCTGATATACTATAGTTGCTTTCTTGTTCTTTTGTCCAATATCAGTATAGAAGAAACTATTACAGTGGAACCTCGGTAACGACCTTAATCCGTTCCTGGTCTTTGGACTTATACTGAATAGGACGTATACCAAACCAACCTTTCCCATAAGAAGTTATGTAAAAATAATTAATCCGTTCTCATGTAAAAAGAATGGCTGGCTTTAAACACCTCGCTTTCCTGGCTAGTTCCTGCTTGATTTTTCATGAGATCAGCATGTATCTTTTTAGCTTTCTCGCAAATAATTGCTTCTGATACGCTGTCGCCAGCACACTGTTTTTCAGTTATCCAAAGCAAAAGCAATTTCACAACATGATCTAATGTCTTCGATTTATGTTTAGAAATTGATTTAACCCCTTTCGCAATGTTAGCAAATTTAATAATGTCTTTATTTTTCATGATTGTCGATATTGTCGTTCTCGGAATATGATATGCAACAGTTAAATCTTGAACACGCATGCCACCTTTATATTTCTCAACAATCTTTTTTTTAGTTCCATTATGATTTTAGTCATTTTTTTTATTTTTCTGTTGCCTTTTTGCAATTCATGATTAATAAAAATAATAACATTTTACTTACAAATTAAAATAAAAAGAAATTTAACAATGTTATAAACAGTGGCACTGCGATTGTCTAGTCTGGTCTAATACATCGATAGTGCTAATTGTAGGCGTGTATAATTGAATTAAGTCGTATACCGAGCAAAATTTGTTTCCTCCAAAGAGGATGTATTCCGAATCAGACATATTCTAAAGCAGAAGTATATCGGGGTACCACTGTAGTTCATATCTATTATGGGGTCTTTGTTGTTCCTAAATAGTGAGTACACTGTATGGTTCATTTTTGTATGATGTGGTCAGTGTGTTGGCTATTGCAATTTCTTGATAAGAATGCATAAGATCCATCAACACCAATAAGTTTGGACTATACTTATGCCTGGAACAAAAGTACCCTTACAAAGTACACTTTTTACAAATAAACAACCCTTCTACCCGATGCAATGCAATAACACAACTTTCTACATGTTAACATTATCATTGAAAAACAAGAGACCAAGACAGCTATATATCATAAGCCAACTTACCAATCAAGTTTTATTCCTGCCATGTTACACACGATCCATATTCATTTAATGTAGCAGATTTCTGAACATTGATAGAAACAGCATGTATGTATTTTTCTACAACAGGAAAGGGTGTTATAGTAAATTACATGAATAATAATTCAACATGACTATTGACCCAGAATTTTCAAAGACTAATTCAAGAGTACAAAATCCCAAAACCCATCTACCAGGAAATCGGAAGAGCTAACAACATGACTATTGCATACAAAAGAAACCATACAATATTAGTAATTTTGAAACCGTGTTGTTATTTATTCTGTTTTTAACGCTATGTAGTGCAACCACTGATGTTATGTAGTGGGGACTGATGGAACGGTCCAAGTTTCCGAGTGGATCATGAGTGTGCATGAGAGTCTTGTTCTCTCACGCGCTCAGTGTGAACCCAACATGTTTGTGATTCCAACGCGTCAAAGTCAACTTTCTCCTTTATTTACCCAAAGTTGACTGAAAAACTTGACCACTTGGCATTTTTCATCTTAATTTTTATTCAGTTCAGTTGATCAATTGAACTGAATAAAAATTAATATGAAAAAACACCAAGTGGTTGAGTGGTTGCACTACATAGTGTTAAAAAATGGCATACAGTGTACTCATTACTAAGAAATAACAAAATCCCCCATAATTGTTAAGCTTTCAGAGGTTTATTCTATACTGATATCAGACAACAGATTGGGAAAGCAATTGCAATATATATTGGAGCCACAGTATGTCCACTACAACAGTACCTACAGTTACACTAAGTCAATCACAAAAGCTCCATTTTCCACAGTGTTAGCTATTTATGCCTCAGATGCTGAAGTACATGCTCACATACAGACATTTGGAAAAGTTGGAAATTTTTAAGGCCAGCAGAAATAACTTAGTTACCTAAGCTAAGGAACAAAAATTCTTTAAAATGTTTGAATTTTTAAAAAATTTAAGTGTTACATCATATAACATTGTGCCTTCTGGCACAATGTTATATGATGTAACACTTAAATTTTTTTAATTTTCACTGGTTTTTTTAATTTATAATTTCTGCAAAAGATTTGAAATAGGTTATAACAACTTAAACATACCCTATAATTATTTTATCTTGTGTGAATACATATATATATATTATTGTGTGTGTGTATAATATTGTTATATTTTATAATGATATAATGAACACTACTACTATATATGTGAACTAATGAACATCAGCTTTATTCCTATTCTGGAAAAAACTGCTTACTTACAAAATAAAAGTTTAGAGAAAATGCTTTGTTATTATATATATAAAACATATACAAGACGTGTTTAAAAAATCCAGAAATGTATCAGAAATTCAATATGTTAAGATACAAAGAAATTTAATATTTCACAGCACAGTACACCTTAAAGAATCATAAATAACTCCAGTAAATAAATGTGATGAGTGGAATTTAATATTTTTCAAAATAATCAATTTGAGTTTCAATACTCTCTCTGCAACAAGTTTTCCAGTTTAATAAACATTTAGAAAATCAACTCTTAGGCATCACAAAATGTTCTTAGCTTTGTCTTGTATGAGTTCTATTGATTGAAATTATTATCTTTTAGTTTTTCCATCTTTGGGTTTAAAAAAAATGTCATTAGTAGCTAGATCAAGGAATAGTATTTTCATGGAAGAATAGCAGTTCTGTGTTTTTCCAATTAAGTAATGACTTTTGGCCTAGCATTGTCATGGAGTATCCAGTTTTTGTTGTTTATTTTTGAGGTTATGTTAGATAAATTGCTTCACATAATTGCTAATGTGTTAAGATAAACATGTTAACTGATTGATTCAGCTTTTAGAATAAATTTATGAATGCTCTTTATGTCAAAAAATGACATTTAGCAAAGTCTTGATGTTGGACTTTTCAGTCCTTTGCTCTTTCAGTCTAGGCTCATTTGTTTTTATCCAATTATTTGATTCTCATGTTTTTACTATCAAAGCTAATTATCAAAGTTTTTTTTTTGTAACATTCTCAATCCAATTTGGATCAACAATGAACATATTACATTAATAACACAGGTCCACAAAAAAAATTTTTTTCCAGCTGCATGGAATATTTTTACTGAATTATATGTTTTAAAGATCGTAGATTCTAAAAATAACTTCTGTTACATTCCATCACGCAAAGGTTTTTTGCAAAATAAAAACAAATTTTTGATAAAAACACTTATTTATTACAATGAACTAAATATATTATATTTTCTTACAACCAATCAACAAATTGTTTCTGATATTTATACACAATTTTAGGTCTAGTCTTTTTTCTTATGAAACCTTTTTTTTTTTTTTTTTTTTTTATGCTTCTCCAAACTCGCTTCCAGTTTCTTTCTCTGGTTTCTCGATTGAGCATCCGAACAGTAGTCAGCTAACATATTGACATCCCATTTTCTTTGGTAACATCTCTCGATATCATGGACATCCTGTTGAAATCTTTCACCCCGTTCTTCATTGTAGGCTCCCAAGTTTTCAGGAAAATTCTCAATATGGGAGTGTAAGAAATGAACTTTTAAGCTCATCTTGCATCCTCGAGCTTCATACGCTGCTGCCAGCATGCGTTGTACAATGGTTTTGTAGTCATAGTCCTTAGTATTCCCCAAAAACTTACGCACTATATTCTTGAAAGAATCCCATGCTTCTTTTTCCTTTTCTCCCATTGTTTCCAAAAATCTGCTTTGTCTTGATTTCCAAGTTTCAATTTGAAATACACAAATTAAACTTTCTTCACAAACTCACTTATGTTTTTTTGTTGACTTTTCACTGTGTATTTACCACAAACATAACAGAAGCCGTCGGCATATTCCAGAAATAAAAATACAAGCACAGTAGCATTCGAATGCTGGATATAAACTGAGTGTGGCATTAGATGGCCAGAGAGATACCTGAACTTATTTAGCTTGTTGAAACATGATCTAATCCAACAGCAGGTTGTTTATATTTATTCCTAATATTCCAGATAACATGTCAAAACATGCTCAACCTCACCAATAATATTACTCGCTATCAACTTTTAACCTGTTTCTATATGATCATGCGATTTTCCTCCTAACACTAAAACTACTTAACCCACCTCACCTACCACTACTCTCTTCAACCATTAACAATTTTATTTATTTATTACTAAGTCCAGCTATAATTGATGGAATTAATAAGAGAAGTCTTTGTTTTAAGACAATTAAAAAAAAAAAACTAAATTTTAAGTTAACTAGGAATTTTTATGCTAAATACAAACAAAAACTTGAGTGTAACAAAAAAAATTGACGAGATGGAATTTTTTTGGTATTTTTTTCATTTTTACCAAGTTGAAATCTGTAAGAAAATGTATAAAAATTCTATGCAGTTTTTTACTTGCAGACCTGTGTGATTGATCAGTTTTCTCAAGATTTTTATTGTTTTTTTGTGATTTAAATTTATCCACTATATTGATCATTGGTTATAATTAAAATAGAAAATTGAATCATTGATCCAATTTTAGAGTTTTTTTGAAAAAGCTAAAGCCAGGATGAAGTATATTTAAAAAATATTACAAAATTGAAGACTAAATACAAATATAAATTTGATGTCTTCATACGTCCTTCACAGCTATAGGAACACAGGAATATAAATTAAAAGTGCCTCTTCCATTGGTTTTTTGTAAAAATATTTCTTGTAAAAAATTTTTAAAAATCAATCAATTACAATCAATTTTTTAATCAAATTACATATTTGTGAGCAGAGAAGAACCTAAAAGAAAAGGTCAATTCTCCTCATGTTAATTATGCTCCTGTGGTTGTGAAGGATGAGCGAAGGAAGACCTCAAATTTTTATTTGTATTTAGTCTTTAGTTTTGTAATATTTTTAAATTTTTAGAGTTGTTTTTAGTAAACATATCTTGATTCCTTCTTGAATGCTTGTTTTATCATGATATACTTTTTTGTTAGATTTTATCCTAATTTATTACAAAATTTAATGCAGATTCTCTGTTCTGATTTTTCCATGACAATTTTTACTAAAGTTTGCTACTTAACTTTTTTTTAAATGAAGATCAAAACTATTACACATGTGCATGTGAGAGAGTTCTGATTCCCAACTGTCTTTTCTCTTCACTTGATTGTTTCATTGTTCTAATTTCTGTAATAAGAACACATGAAACTGATCATATGTAAATTACAAAAATTTGTATCTCTTTGATATTTTTATATTATTTGCCTGTTCCTGGAACCCTTTGAAAACATTCTCTAGAAATTTGATGTATTTATTTAGATACTAAGAATTTGAATCTTTCGTTAACTTCATTTAACTGGCATATTAATAAAGAAGGAACAGCTATGGTGATTTTTATTTTAATTATGATATAAAGAAATTTTAATGGAAAAGAATGCATTGAACATACAAAAAAATTTCTGAAAACAAGATATTAGTAATAATCCATAAATTAGTTTATCTGTCTTAATTCACTCAAAAACTATTGATATGAATTCTTTTATGTAAAATTAAATACATTTATTATATTTTAACACTTTCTTTTTTATTTAATTTATATTTTAACTCTTTTTTTTTTATTAACTTCAGTTTTAATGTTAGAGAGGTTGCAGCCGACATTTTTATCGCAAAAACGTGTAAGTCCAACATATATGTTTTTGTGATGAAAACATCGGTTGCAATCTCTCTAATATAATAACTGTTTTATAAAATCATTTAATTTAACTAGAATATTTTAAATCTTAGAATTAGAATTTATTCTATTTAAATTAAGTGATGAATTAAACTTGTAAAATAATTTCTATAAAAGCATTTTTGAGGCAGAACATTAGTGAAACCTGTTCTATATAGTTTACAACATTGCATTCTGTTTCAAAATTTGATTGATTGATTTTGAGAAAACTTTGCCGTTTTCTATTTACTGTGATGAGGAATTCAAAAAGTTATAGAAAGGGGGGTTTAAGACTTTATTTTCGAGATACAATATCCTAGCATGAGTGCATGTGACAAAATGATATCACATGAATTGTGTGATTTTTGTAAGACTGTCTGTGACCATCAGGTACAATGATTGCTTCTTTCTTTCCAGCTCTGCCTCAATTGTATTGTGATACAACAGAGTTCCACGATGTCCTAGTAATGCTTTATTAAGGGACAGTTATTACCAAAAGATAATCACTTAAATGTTTTTATGCTTAAAAGCTAAATATACTTTAATCTAAAGCCTATTGATGTTATATTAAATCTGTTAATACTTAATTTCATTAATACAATATTAAAAAAGAAAAATGAAATGTTTTTATTATTAATAATAATAATTATATTTAAGTGGAAAAATTATATTTTAGTAGTTCTTCCCATGATTTTTTATTTATTTAATTCTGTGTACTGTATTTTTACATATTATATGAACACCTGCAAAAATTATCAATATATATTTCATTACTTACATTCTTTAAATTTTCCTAACAAAATTAACAAACTTCTAAACTGCATTCATCTAATAATTACTATTTTTTATTGTTAATAGTGTTATAGAAGTCCATATTATATGAAGGATACTTATACTAGCAATTTATCATATACTGAAACAAATGTAATAAACATTTGTTTCAGAATCTGTTTAGTTTTTTTGGTTACTTTTTGAAATGCTAATCTGATTTTTGTAGATGTTAATAAGTGCATATTTCAGCATTTATCTAATGATACTAACATTTTGTGTCATGTCTAACAGCTTACTAGCATATGGCATAAAACAAAACAGCTGAATGTTTCCACACTTCTGTGGTCTGCACTTTTTTGAATATGAATTTCTGATTAAAAAGAACACCTTTTGAATGAATGAATATCAATTTTAACAAAATAGTTTTATTAAATAAACATTTTTGTAACTAATAACACAGAAAAAAATGTATGTTTTACATTTTGAATTTAAGAATAAATATTTAAGGCTGTAAAATATAAATGAAATCAAATACAGAAGTAAGTTAAAATGACTAATATTTTTTAGAGAAAAAAGTTTCAAAGTATGGGTTCCTGCTGAAATGCTTCTCTGATTATGTTACTAGATTATTATCATATTTTATAATGAAAATGAGTGCAATATGATGCACTGCTTAAAAATCAAACTTCATAATTGTTTTTATTTATAATAATTTTAGCTGCAAACTTAAAATAATAAATCATCAACCCAGTAATAAAAACGTTGTTGGTAATAATACAGTATAATTTTATTTTCTGATATTTGCAGCACTATGCTTAGCTGTAAATTTGTGTGTAAATCTGTACACAGATTGGATGTGGGAAATGTAACGTGCAGATGGCCAAGATGACTAAGGTGACAGTCTATCACTCTAGGGAGAATTTAATTTAAATTTGAGTTAGGATCCCAGGAATTTTAAGAGTGAAAGTCTCAGATATGTCAAGTTTCATCTTTCCCCATATATCACTTCCCTTGTGAGTCTGGCTGAATCCATGATGAGTATGGAAAATAGGTCCTCTTAGCACCTACAGGACAAAGAGCCAAAAATTATAAAAGAAAATTTAAAAAATACAGTAAACTTTCCCATATCTGAACTAATGTAAGTGGGAATGATTTGGATATTAGAAAAATCTGAATAAGGGAGTGTGATAATTTTTAAATAAGATTGTAACGTATGTGCCTGCTGTATGTACAAGTACTGTACATGTTCATTTTGACTTCGATGCTTATTTTTGACAATTACAATTAATTTTGAAAGTATTTTGTTAAAATTGTTTGTTCTTGATTCACTAACAAGCTGCTAAATCATGCCAATGCCTCATTATTATGTAAATGCTGTTTAATGCATTGTGCTCTTCTATGAACTTCAAGGCAGCCTTAACATAAACAAAAAATTTAAATTAGACACTGCAATAAGGAAAGGTAATATTCAGAACAGGAAATATTTTTGAAATTTTTGATTGTTTTTTGATCAGTATGGATAAAGGAAAGGACAGATATGGGAGGGTTGGAAGTGGAAGTCTACTGTATGTAAAAATTACCATTGAGACATTTTGTAAAAGATGCTTAATTTCCCTGTAATGCTGATATCTCTTAGATTAATTTTAATTTGAATAATTTTAGCTTTATTTGAGTTAATATCTGTTTTTTGAGTGAATGTTTCTTAATATTTTACATGTTTACATGCTAAATCATAGAAGTTTTAACAATAAAGTTTAATTTTTTTGAATCATTATTCTAGAAGTTTCCTAGAAGAGAGAAAATATATAGAGTCATTATTCTAAATAATTGCTTTTAACTTTTTTTATTTTATTTTATTTTGTGAAGGAAAGAAAATAAACTTCTGTTTTTTTTTGTTTTTTGGTTTTTTTTTGTTTTTGTTTATTGTATTGAATGATTCTTATCATTTGAAAAATAGAGTAGATATAGAACACCAAAATTGAAATGAAAATATGAACATTTGAATGCATTTATAACTCACAAGCAAATAAAAAACAAATATTGATACAATGTGAAAATAAAATGACATTAAAAATAAAATAAAAATATCAATTAAAAACAACATACTATACATACAAAATTTCCAGCAAATAATATGTATTTGAATTAAATACAAAATGGAACGTTTTCAACCCCTTTTAGGGGCCTGTATCAAGTGTTGAACTTTACAGCACAGGTTCTATAAAGTTCCTTGACACTCGATGATCAATTTTCCAGAAGCTCAGAAATCATAATTTATATTTTATTGGAACTTACATTAACTTTGTAACTTATTAAATTTTTGACAGTTTAACTGATTTTTCGTTTTCGAATGTTATTTAAAAATCCTTTTGTGTATCATAGCGTGTGGAAGGAAAATAATTTTAAATAAGCATGTCTTAGGAAAAATAAGGCCGTAAAAGAGCCCAGAACATGCATGAAGTATAAGCTATGTCAAAAAGACATCTGAGTAGCAAAGACTTCAACATCGTGGATTGAGTTGTTTAATTAAAAGCTGTTACCCAAATTTCTGGTAATTTGAGAGTTGGGGAGTTGCACGGTTCAGTGGCAGAAATATAGACTTCCCAAATAAATAGCTCTTTATGTTCATTGCAGCATTTCAGTGATTTTGTATTTTTATTAAATTATAACTTTATATAGTATAAAGTTAATTTTTAATTTATAAATTTTTCTTTAATGTTTCAGGAATCAGTCGTAGTGTTTTTCAGAAACTAAGAAATTGTAATTATTGATATGAAAGAAATATCATAATTGGCATTTGTATGTCTCTGTAAATGAGACATACAAATTTGGTTTTCACTATTATACAAATAATTTTTATAAATTATTAAAGAATATATTCCTAGATGTATTTTCTTGTAATTATGATTAAAAATTATGAAATGTTTAATTCAGTGATAAACAATCATTGAAATAAAGTTGAAGTTATTCAAACTGAGAATATTTAAAAGGAATTGATATTACAAAGATATCTTAAAGATTGAAATTCTGCATTTTAAACAATAGATGGTGAATTACCTTATTCATCTGAATTGTGCTATCTAACTTTGTGTGTTTTTGTGCATAATATGTAATAAAAACCCTCTTTGGATTGTTTAATTTTACTTAATGTATTTGATTTGCAAGTGTTTATGCTAGCAAAGACTATCAAAAAGTGAAAAAATTGAGTGTTATTATTTTAATAGATAAAATTAAAGTTCTGATGGTAAAAAGTAAAGGCATTATATGAAATACTTTGTTAAAAAACATTTTTTCATCAGAAACACATACAGAAAAAACTAGGAATAATTAGTTTAAAAGATAATTATAAGATATATAGTATTATAAATTTTTACTTGGATGAAATGTAATTTTACCCTAGGATTTAAGATTTTCATTGTGTTACATTTTGAATTTATATTCTTCATATAAATGTTAATTTTTGCAAATTTAGTCTGATTAAGTTAAAAAATCCAAAATTGATGATCTTTTATTCAGTATTTTAAAAATTTTTGATTTTTCAATAAGAAAAATGGAGAAATGTTAACAGAAATACTTAGAAAAATGATGAATTTTGTAACTCTTTTGAATAAATATTAATTCTTCCAAAAAAGAATTACAAAATCTTTAATATTTTCATTTTTTAGTTAAAAGTAGTATGTATTTAGAATAACAGTACTATATTTCTAATATTTACAATGCTTATAAATGTATTTACAGGTAAAACCAAACCAGGCTTTAAATCCAAATGCTGATGTTTTCTATAGTAAGGATGAAGTTATTTCTGAAGAATTACTCTCAGATATAAATGCTGAAGATCATACTTGCTCGTTAACTGATGAACAATTACCAGATGATGTCTGTACACAAGATGGTAAGTTATTTTTTCTGTTTATATTAAATAACATGAAAAAATATTTTGAGTTTTAAGTATAAAAGAATGCATAATATAGTTTAAATCAGCTATTCTCAAGTTTTTTTTCAGTTATGGTTTCTTTTGAGCTTTTCTCAACTTTAATAATGACTCCTTCATTTTTTTTTACCATATGATTTTGGTAAACATATTGAAACAATGTATGTTTCCTAAAAAATATTTTCTTATATCAGTCCTTTCAAATGTAGATGTATTTTCAGATACATCTGCATTTAGTACGTCAGATATATTACTAGTTTACAGATGAAGTTGTTGAAATAGAAACTAACAATGAAACCTTACATTTTTATTTACACAAAAGGAATTTAGAAAAAATAAAGAAAATTAAACATTGAGTAAATAAATAAAACAAACAAAAAGAGATTAAAATATAATTTTAAAGTTAAAAACAAGAAATTCAAAAGAAATGGGATAAGGTGAATATTGGAGTATAAACAGTAAATAATAAACTGATCAAACAACAAAGCACAATCTTTATTGATTAACAAGGAGCTTTATAAATAAATATAAAATTTTCTTGTAAAGATTTAAAACTCCAAGGATAAAATAAATATTTAAAAATATTGTAAAGTAAAGATTAAATAAAAACTCTTTCCAAATGCACTTTACTGCTTTGATGCATATAAAATCACCATATACTTCAATCACTAGCCAAACTGAATGGTAGTAAAGTAGAGAAGGCTCTACCTGCTCATATCTTTGTAATAGCTAACTTGCTACATGCCTCCTTTTTGGGACTTTTATGGGAATGAGGCCCTTATTTTTAAGTAGTGAATTGGTTTTCAAAGATCATAAAAAAAATCCAGCAATGAGTGCATAACTTTCCTGGAAATACAGTTAAAATTGTTCGGTGCCATCTGTTAGGAGATTTTATTAAAAAAAACTTATAATATTATAACTTATAAAAACTTAAGTAATGTAAATTTTTAGGCTGTGTAAGATCATCATTAAATTTTATCACTATCAAAAAAATTATAGCGTGTACATTACTTTTTCAATTGTCTATCACTTGTTTTTATTTATTTCATCCTTGACCTTCAGGAGAATTCTTGGTTCATGTTGAAAATGGCTGATTTAAATAATCTTGAAATGTAAATACTATTGTTATTCTTTCAATTATTTTTTATCAAGTATTAGTTACTGTTAATGTCAGTATTAATTTTGGATATAGATATCAACCTTTTAATGAATTGTCTTTTGCAATTAAATTTTGATGTTTGGAAGATCTAAACTATACTGTAAACAAATAAAAAGTAAACTTAAAGTTTAGAACAATGTTTTTTAAAGTGGTTTCCATGGAATTGCTGATGGGGTTCATGGCAAATTAAAATTAATTTGGGGTGCACGGACAATGTCAGGGAGTGGAAGTGAAAGGTTTAATATAAAGTTAAAATAAGCTGAGAGCTTCATAAATTGCATACATTATGACATTTTAGAATTTATTTTGTTCATAGAATTTTATACATTTATTTAAGTTTTCTTTCCAAAACAGTGATAATTATTGGTTATTTTTCGTAACTATAAAAGCTATTTAATGACTAAAAATATACAAGTAATTCATTTATTTTGATCAAAAATGTGTTTTTCTATGAAAATTCAATAGATAAAATTAAAAAAACATTTGTAATTTTGCTATTATGTAGTTGTGTAGAGTTATTTCACTTGGGTTTTCATTGTCAAATTTTTGTTATGAGAAGGGCATAATAAGTTTGCGAACCNTTGAAAAACAGGCAAGTTTTAGTTAGTAATTTCAAAAAAAATTACATGAAATATTAAAAAGTTTTATTTATATTTTATTTTTATGTCAGTATTTACCATTCAAGACATCAAAATTAAATTTGTAATTTTGCTATTATGTAGTTGTGTAGTTATTTCACTTGGGGGTTCATGGTCAGGTTTTTGCTATGAGAAGGGGTCTGTGGGCATAATAAGTTTGGGAACCATTGGTCTAGAACATGTATGTTTATAACATTAAAAGTGAAGTCTTAAAATATCTTAACAATTTTAATTAGAAAAATTCACTAAAAGAAATATTTAGATGCTTTTTTTTTAAATTCCAGAATTGACAGGCTAAGAATTTCAAATTAAATTCAGAGCTAATCTTTCTTGCAATAATGTTTTTTTATTATAGATAATATTACAATCTCAATTATATTTGTGTTTATTTAAAATTTTTTAACAAAGTGGGAATCTGCCATTTTTAAAGCAAGTTTTTCTAGTTAAAATTATCTATATAATTCGTGTTCAAGTAATCTGGTTATAGAAACTAGGGAAGGGTCAGCAGTCAATTAAATATTAAAATCTTAGCACAAAGCTTATTATAATGTATCTGTGTTCTATTCTATACATTATAGATAAAAACAATGTAGCGTAATAGTTTTTCATTAAAAACTATATATAATGAGAATGGTAGATGGTTATAAAAGAATTCTTTAAGTAAAATATATGTGAAAAATAAATGGAGCAATAATAAAAGTTAATTTAAAAAGTTATAAATAAAACATCAGTGGTAATGAAAATTAATTACAGAACAACAGTACAGTTGGTATCCTATGTGTTATAATCTTGGAAAAGATTATTGCACTACTTTCATTTAAAAAGTTTATTCAGTTTTCATTGGATAACATCTTGTTCTGGATACTTGTTTCTAAATTTTTTAGAAAAATTCATCAAAACTATATATTATAATTACACCATAAAAATTCCAGCAATGAGTTGCTTAACTTTCCTGGAAACATTTGGTGCTATGTCTGTTATGGTATTTTATATAAAAATCTTTTATATTTTTAATTATTATAAATTTTAAAGCTTAATTTTGAGGGTAAGGTTGGGTTTTGTAAAAAAATTGTAAATGCTAATAACAAGTAAAATTATCATTAAGTCCAACACTACTGGACTTATATATATGACCCCTATATCTCCCCATCCACTTGACCTTTAATTGCCAAAATTTAATATCATCAATCCCCCTAATAAACAAACCTCCCAGCAAAATTTCAGAAATTTTCGACAAAAAGTTCAGGAGTTATTAAGATTCAAAGAGAGTGAATAAATTCTTTACCCCCACACATACTGACAGCCATACAGAAAAAAATCCCCAAATTTTTTTGCATCTCTCAACATTTTAAGGTAAAGCCCAAAAATTAAAAATGGGGGGTAAAAATGTATGGTGATTTGTAAAAAAAATTTTTTTACTGATCACCATACTTTTCCTCTGTTATATAACAGCCAGGAAAGTAATAGACACGATTAATTGTAGACATATTTTTAATTTGAGTGTCCTGTGGTTTTTTTTTGAAAAATTGGTTGCTAAATTTTTTGTCTTAAGCCAAGTGAATTAGCAACTTTTTAAAAAAAATTCACGTTATTGTTATAACATGAATTTTTGTGCATCAATTATCCTGATTTGTCTGTTGATATTCTATTTTCAAAGAAATTCATAATCTCCAGTTTATTACTTTGCAGTTTTTGTAACTTTTTTTCATAACTTTAGATTTTTAAGATAGAAAATGATAAATATTTAAATTTATATNTTTAATATCTACTTAAGAATTTGTATTTCATTTTGTACTAAATAAATACTAAATGTCTACTGCTGTTTATATTTTTTATGACATGCCACAACACGCTTTATGAGCTATAATGTGCATTCCATTTTCATTTATTTTGAATGAACCAGATATGCTGTAGATATCCAGTCAGTATAGTTGAAGAATATGGATTGATAACATTAAAAATTTTCTTGCTAATTTTGGTTATCATCATTTGTAATAAAAATTCAATTAAACACAATATAATAATAATTTCATAAACATCTAAATGACAAATTAGTAAATTTTCTTTATTCAATATAATTAGATCAATGTACAATAGCTCATATGTCAAATGATTTCCAAAGCAATTTAAAATATTATAATTAAGTCTAAATTTTTACAGCTTCTCTATTCTTAATTCCAATGGTTTTATTCATTTTTTTGAGAACATAATAATTCAACAACAGTAATTGAAATAATTTGTCACTACTTATATGTAATGCTGCCATTTGCTAAAAATATATGAAGACACTAAATACACCTTACACACTTTTTCAGCAACCAAATTTAATCAAAATCAACATTTTCAGCCCCCTTGATAAATCTTTGTAAGGTTAGAAAACAAAATTTAAATAGAGATTCTATTTTTAGAATAAAATATTCTTTGACATAAATTACATCTTTTGAATCCTAACAGATTTTTGATTTTCCAATATTAAAAAAATATATATAAAATAAAATAAAAGTACTGTATAAAAAAATAAAAATAGAATACAATTAAGGATAAAAATAAAATAAAACTAAAAATAAATGAAATAACCGTACTGGCTACAAAGATGCCATTGTTTTCATTTTATTTTTACTTTTATTTTAATTTTCTCAAAATTTTACTATGCAAATATTCACAATCATGATTTGGATCATTTTCATATAGCAAAAGTTAATGCAAGTACAATAATTCCTCCATTTATACAAATTCACCTTAATGCAGCTGAAAAATTTTAAAATTTTAAATAATAAACTTTATGGAAATAAGTGGTAGTTATATCAAAATGTTTTTTCAGTTATCAATAACCTCTTATACAGATGTATATTTTTTAAAAAAATATTTAAAAAACATTATACAGATGTATATTTAAAAAAAAGAATAAAATACTGTATTTGAGGATATGGAACAAAATTCCTATTTTAAACAGCTTCCATGGCCCCATTTACACAGTTCATTTACACACTGTTTTCCTAGAACCAATTACTCAAATAAATAAATTTATTAATGTAATATAAAAATAATCAACATCAATAGTCATTTCTTTTTATTAAAATATTAATTTAATTTCTATTGTTATAATTTTTAAATTCCTCAAAAATTTAGCTATACAATTTCTACAAAACTGCTGGTATAAATTAATATAAATAATCTCAACTATACATAAATACCAATAAAGCATAAAAGAAATATTTCACATATTTATTTTATTTTTGCTGCATATATTTCACAGAAAGAACATCCCAAAGAGCATTTACAATCAGAAGACAGTTCCTTTTCAGTCATTACATATAATAAGGTACTAGCTAACATCTACATGAAAATATCCTGCTACACAAGTAATAGGATTGCTTACAGATCTCCTATGGTTTTTCCAAGTATCAGAAATGATAAGGGCCCATTTGAAAGAAACAGCAAAATGGGGTCTATACTATCCTTCTATACGATCACAGGTAAACTGTCTGTGCAAATATATTGGAGCCATTGCCTGATGCATAAAAATGAAGGATCAAGGAACATCAATATACTATTCAGAAGGGTCTCTTCACAACTGCAATAGCTACATTTGCCAATGACAATGACGTTGATGTTAAATTTGATAATGCTAGTTTATTATACCATTGTGAGCACCAGGGCAACCTGAAACATCCAAAACGATTAGAAATATTCAAGGCCATTAGAAGAAGTATGGTGGTCAATTATAAAGAAATGAACTCTCTTGCAACCACATAGAGGTCATTCTATGACCTCCCATAAGTCTTGAATTAGGTTCAGTATTTTATATTTTGTAAAATTCCATTTTTTAAATGGTTACTTAACGTATTTTCTCATTTTAAGCATAATGTTAAATGCTACATTAGATATGCATGTATTTTGCAATGTATACTATCCAACTTTTAAATTTCTTTTTTATTTTATAAAAAATGCATTTGTTTATATCTTCATAAATATCAACAACTCATAGCCCGAGTAGTAAATACTCGGGCTATGTATTTACTACTCGGGCTATGAGTTGTTGATATTTATGAAGATATAAACAAATGCATTTTTTATAAAATAAAAAAGAAATTTAAAAGTTGGATAGTATACATTGCAAAATACATGCATATCTAATGTAGCATTTAACATTATGCTTAAAATGAGAAAATACGTTAAGTAACCATTTAAAAAATGGAATTTTACAAAATATAAAATACTGAACCTAATTCAAGACTTATGGGAGGTCATAGAATGACCTCTATGTGGTTGCAAGAGAGTTCATTTCTTTATAATTGACCACCATACTTCTTCTAATGGCCTTGAATATTTCTAATCGTTTTGGATGTTTCAGGTTGCCCTGGTGCTCACAATGGTATAATAAACTAGCATTATCAAATTTAACATCAACGTCATTGTCATTGGCAAATGTAGCTATTGCAGTTGTGAAGAGACCCTTCTGAATAGTATATTGATGTTCCTTGATCCTTCATTTTTATGCATCAGGCAATGGCTCCAATATATTTGCACAGACAGTTTACCTGTGATCGTATAGAAGGATAGTATAGACCCCATTTTGCTGTTTCTTTCAAATGGGCCCTTATCATTTCTGATACTTGGAAAAACCATAGGAGATCTGTAAGCAATCCTATTACTTGTGTAGCAGGATATTTTCATGTAGATGTTAGCTAGTACCTTATTATATGTAATGACTGAAAAGGAACTGTCTTCTGATTGTAAATGCTCTTTGGGATGTTCTTTCTGTGAAATATATGCAGCAAAAATAAAATAAATATGTGAAATATTTCTTTTATGCTTTATTGGTATTTATGTATAGTTGAGATTATTTATATTAATTTATACCAGCAGTTTTGTAGAAATTGTATAGCTAAATTTTTGAGGAATTTAAAAATTATAACAATAGAAATTAAATTAATATTTTAATAAAAAGAAATGACTATTGATGTTGATTATTTTTATATTACATTAATAAATTTATTTATTTGAGTAATTGGTTCTAGGAAAACAGTGTGTAAATGAACTGTGTAAATGGGGCCATGGAAGCTGTTTAAAATAGGAATTTGTTCCATATCCTCAAATACAGTATTTTACTCTTTTTTTTAAATATACATCTGTATAATGTTTTTTAAATATTTTTTTAAAAAATATACATCTGTATAAGAGGTTATTGATAACTGAAAAAACATTTTGATATAACTACCACTTATTTCCATAAAGTTTATTATTTAAAATTTTAAAATTTTTCAGCTGCATTAAGGTGAATTTGTATAAATGGAGGAATTATTGTACTTGCATTAACTTTTGCTATATGAAAATGATCCAAATCATGATTGTGAATATTTGCATAGTAAAATTTTGAGAAAATTAAAATAAAAGTAAAAATAAAATGAAAACAATGGCATCTTTGTAGCCAGTACGGTTATTTCATTTATTTTTAGTTTTATTTTATTTTTATCCTTAATTGTATTCTATTTTTATTTTTTTATACAGTACTTTTATTTTATTTTATATATATTTTTTTAATATTGGAAAATCAAAAATCTGTTAGGATTCAAAAGATGTAATTTATGTCAAAGAATATTTTATTCTAAAAATAGAATCTCTATTTAAATTTTGTTTTCTAACCTTACAAAGATTTATCAAGGGGGCTGAAAATGTTGATTTTGATTAAATTTGGTTGCTGAAAAAGTGTGTAAGGTGTATTTAGTGTCTTCATATATTTTTAGCAAATGGCAGCATTACATATAAGTAGTGACAAATTATTTCAATTACTGTTGTTGAATTATTATGTTCTCAAAAAAATGAATAAAACCATTGGAATTAAGAATAGAGAAGCTGTAAAAATTTAGACTTAATTATAATATTTTAAATTGCTTTGGAAATCATTTGACATATGAGCTATTGTACATTGATCTAATTATATTGAATAAAGAAAATTTACTAATTTGTCATTTAGATGTTTATGAAATTATTATTATATTGTGTTTAATTGAATTTTTATTACAAATGATGATAACCAAAATTAGCAAGAAAATTTTTAATATTATCAATCCATATTCTTCAACTATACTGACTGGATATCTACAGCATATCTGGTTCATTCAAAATAAATGAAAATGGAATGCACATTATAGCTCATAAAGCGTGTTGTGGCATGTCATAAAAAATATAAACAGCAGTAGACATTTAGTATTTATTTAGTACAAAATGAAATACAAATTCTTAAGTAGATATTAAATATATATCAGTATTTCTTGAGACTTAAAGTTTAAGAACTGGATTTAAAATGTTTTTATTAAAAATCAGAATAGTTGAAATTCCTGAAAAAGTATGTAAGCTTATTTCTGCAAACTGTAAAAAGGCTTTTTAAGAAATTTAATTACAAGTAAACCCTCAATTTAACATACTAACTGGGGAAATGGATGTCTGCTTTGCCAAAAGTCTATTAAATTGAATGTTTATAAAACATATATTAACGATGAACTTAAAATGTGCAAGATTATTAAAATATTTTATTTATACTTATACATAATAATAATAATAAATAATAATGTAATATACATTGTGTAATTTATACTCATTGACTCATTGTTCTAACCTTTTAGTATGCTTTATTTGCAAACAAAATGGATTTTTAAAAAATTTGTCCTATAGGAAAAATTTATCTGTTAGATTCAAAGTCTGTTAAATTGAGGGATTACTGCAATTAAAAAATAAAAATTAATTTTTTTTTATAAAGCTTTTCAGCAAATGCTTTTCATGAAAGTAAGAAATAATATTGATTTTGTCATTAAAATATAAAATAATTTGTATGATTATTAAAGAAACAAATTTGAGATTTAATAATAGATTCTCACCAAATGTTGGTTGATTCCATTGTAGGTCTTGTCCATGCCTAATGGACGTAATTGTGGTTGATTGATCATACAATCTGTAATATGCTGGTTCCTCGTGTTAATCAATCAATCAGTCGATAATTTCTGTTGTAAAAGTGATTTTACTTTCAACAAAACATGACATTTTGTATTTCATACAAAAATTATTATGATTCATTATAAATTTGATTATGTATATATATAGTGGCAATAATATCAGCAAGCTAGATGTCATATATAATTACATTTTAAAATTGGACTGTGAATACATAGCTCTTACCTGCTGCTAATTGCTCACAGTATGTATCAATGATATGTTTTATCTGCAAAATAATACTGGGTGATATTGTAATGATGAATTTATATTGACAGTTGTATAGTAAAGGCAGCCTCATTAATTGAAGTTAACAGTAAGAATTGTGAATTTACATTTGTAAAAGAAAAATAACTTTATGATAATGGTTTCTTCAATAAAAATGCTGAAAACTACAAATCAGCATACATGATAAATGAAATTGATGAGTTAAAAAAAAAGATTTGAGTAATTATTGTAAAGAATTATTGAATAAAGGTCACCTATACTGTACATTGTAGAAGACATATATAACTAAATACTCAAGTCAGAATTGATTTTTCCAAGCATAATTTCAAGTTCTGTTAATCAAGTCTTAAAAGTTTATACATTGAAAAGCACAGTTAAAAACTTGTCTCAAAATACCAAGATGGTTATTATTGCATGGCTTGAAATTGCTTATAATTGTATTGCAAATGATGCAAGTTGTTTTATTGAATAAGCAAAAAATCATATAGATTACAATATTAATAGATACGCCTTTGGTTGGATGGTGATAGTGTGTAACATTCACTCTGATTCTTATTTTTATGAGCATGAAACAGTCTTTTGTTTTCTGTTATTTTTATGTACTACCCAAAACAAGCAAAATGAACCTGTTTGTTGTGAAGTTGCAGCTTCATGGAAAAATTCAAACTTTGTGTTTGATCCTTGCTTTCAATGGTACAAACAAACAAAAAAAAAATAAAAATAAAACACATGAATTAAACATCATTCATATTTTATTTTATCATCATACTATTCCTACAAGGAATGGGTTTCAAGAATTTTTTTATATGTTCAGTATTAATGTTTAGTGTACAAAAATATAATTATTAAATTTTGACTTAATTTTTTAAATCACGAAAGTGTTTTGCAAGTATACAATACAATAAAACGATCATAATTATGATTCATATCAGTGTTTTATTAATCAGAAACATGAATTTGTTATATATATATATAGCAAACCTTGCGGCTCTATTTTCATTCTACATTCGGTTTTGCACTGCTTAGTACATTATGATTAACTTAATTGTCAATAATGTTTATTGAAACTTCTTAAATTATTAATGAAGTTACTTTAGACAATTGAGCCAAAATCTTGTTAAATGGTTTATGACTAAAGGTATATTTTTTGTGTGTTCAAAATGAAGACACAGAAATAATAATGAATAAAATGTAATTCAGAGCCGAATGCTGGTATTTTTTTTAGATATGGATGCTTTATATATTATTTTAGGAGATAATGGCATCATCAATTATAGAAACTATCAAAAAAGATGATGATGAAAGTTAACATAATATGATTTTTAATTACAGGATATTGTGTTTACGTTAACTTTCATCAGTTAGTTGATAATGTTAGCGTTACACATATAAAATTAATTTCGATTAGATAATTACGTTTATGCGACGTTTTATAATTAATATTAGGGATTCTCCCATAACAATATACGAGCCTAACAATACTTTCATCCATCGGTATATCGATTTCATTGTTGATCGACAATTCATAGGAAGAATATAGTATTAATATTAGAGTAAAGGAAAAGATCTAGGCGTTACAGTTTAAGAATAATTATTGTATTCTAATGGAGAGCGGTTAAATGTAGATTATTTTGATGTTTTTACGAAAAAAACTTGGTTATTATTGAGTTGTTCGGAGAAATTTTTGGTCTTACTAGAAATTAAATAAGCTAGCCTGTTCTATAGTTGACGTAAAGAAAGCATATTTAAAACAAAAACTATGTAAATAAATATTTTGATTTTGTATTCATAAACGAATTTATTATTTTATCTATAAATTTGTTTATTACAAATAGGAACAAAATTTATTAACACTTGAAATAAGTTGTTAGTATATTTAAACAAATTAAAACGATTGAAGTATTTTTACAAATTATAAGACAATTTTATGTATTTTCATATTTAGATGCATTTTTTTTTGTAACACGTTACAAGAAATGTTGACATTGTTCGGGCATTGTTATTTTGAATGGGGTAAGTTTGTATTTTAGATTAGTTAATAGTTTATTTTTATCACTGTGATAAAATGTAAATTTTATAATTTACAATGGCCACGAACATAATTCGGTTTTATCTCTGTACAACGAAATTATTCTAAAAACATTTAGTTGTATGTGAAAATTTCAATATCCTTAGGTGGCGCTGATGTAATGGTCTTCCCACCATTCGTCACCGGTTGCACGCCGCACTTGCGGCCATCTTAAATTCTCTGCACACGTTTTGGTGGCAGGAACGAAGTGCGGAATAGTGGGTTCTAGGTAAAAGTACTTAGAATAAGAACTCCAATTCCCTCTTGTTCGTTACAGGACGTACAGTTTCTTATTCAGCTTTAAAATGAGAAGCTGCGTGCTGTGTGCGTAAGTAGAGATATTGTTTCCGTAACTTTATGGTATGATTTATTTTCGTAATCGCTGATATGAGTTTAATAACATCTACATTTAATTTATTTAATAGTTTTCGTTTTAAAGTGACAAAGTTTTAGTTTCTACTTTGACCTTGATTTCACGTAGAAATAACCGAGTGAACGGTAAAATAAGGAAATGGCAAATAATATGTTTGCTTCTTATTTTACGAAATTTGTGTGTAAATATCCTGTAATTGTAATTAAGAAAACTGAAATTGCGTAAAAATATCGGAAATAAAGTTTATTTAGTTCAGGATTTTGTTCCTTAGCTGTTTAGATACACGTGTGTTGTGTTAGTCACTCCCTCCTATGTAGATTGAATTTGATTTATCATCATGCTTGTATTAGATAACTTAGAATGCAGTATTTGCCATTACGTTAATAAATTCTTTTCGTTTGAAGTACATTTAATTTTTCGTCGGCCAAACAAAATTTACCTATACTTTATTTTCGAATAGTAAAACGTAGGATATTACTTAGTAAAAAAATTCAACGTATATTTAATCTATTCCGAAATGTTCTAATTTAAAACAAACGAAATATACATTGAATAGCTTATATTATTCAGGAAATTTATTTTTACTTGTGTTTTCGTGAACATTTTTAACTGCTGGAGTCATACAATAGACTTAATGAGTTATATTGCAGATATAAATAATTAGTCTGATCCAAAAAAAAAAATATATATATATATATGTTAAAATATAAGAATTATTGTAGTATCAACCAAATTTATTTCTCCATCCTTAACATATCAAGTTTTCTGCTTCAAAAGAGCAGTGAACTGTATATAGCACTGAATCATGTAGTAGTTTACATATAAACTAGATAATTTAGTATTTCTAGTATTATACTATTTACTACTATATAAAATTAGAAATTTAGTTAGTTCTAATGATTTGTATAGAAGAATTGGAAGAAAAAGACTAAGCATCTTAGAAGTTTTTATTAAAACATGATAGTCATTAAATTGCATCACAGAGATTGATTGGTTAATTGACATTTTAGATGTAAACTTTTAATCTAATTATGAATATTTACTCAAACCTATGACAAAAAAGTATAAAATATATCC
Organism: Centruroides sculpturatus; assembly: GCF_000671375.1. Lineage (NCBI taxonomy): Eukaryota > Metazoa > Arthropoda > Arachnida > Scorpiones > Buthidae > Centruroides > Centruroides sculpturatus. The sequence goes on along the minus strand of NW_019384596.1, from coordinate 425,494 downwards.
TTTAACAAACTGTTTTTGTTATTTTATATCCTTTAACTAGCATCTGTATTTTTATTTATAATTTGTGTTCATCTATCTTCTACCTTTATACAGATTTATTTAAAATAGATTAACTGTTAACACCATTTATTTTATGTCTTTATTTTAAAATAAAGATTTGCAGTTTCAATTTTGATTTGGTTATATTTGTGGATTACTTGCTTAAGATTAATGTGTCTCATTTGTTATTTTATGTTATACTTATTTTGAATTTTTGACATAATAATTATAATCAATATATAATGTTCACGGGATCTTTACTGATACAAAATAACATTGTTGAAGTAACTAACACTGTTTATTTAAGTATTAAACATTTTGAGATTTTTATATTCCAATTTTTAAATAAACTAAAATTATATATAGTATAACAGAATTAGTTAAAATAATTTGGCATATTTTATGACAGGTTTGGTTTTGTAGAATGCAGTTCAATGCTTTTCAAATCTGATATGGCAAATTAGTATTTTCTCTATACAAAAAAAAATTCACATTTGAAGTGGATTATTTATATTAGCATATGATCTGTATGAATAATATAATAGCAAGATTTCAAGGAAAGGTTTTGTAAATAAGAAAATATTATAAGGGAAGTAATATCAATAATAGTTTGGTATAATGGTGTCTTGGCCTTTCTAGAACTTGCCACAGACTGTCACCAATCTACATACTATTGCTTTGAGAAGCACTGAAAAAATTGGTGCATCTAAAGTTAGAAAATAATTTTTTTTATGTTTGTTTATAAATTCTACAAAATAACGAAACAAATTTTAGTTTGTTCTATGAATCTTTTGCTCGATATTGAAGGTTTGAACTTTTTTGTTTACATTGTAAAGGATTTTTGGATGGTAAGTGATTTTTATAAGCTGCAGAACTTAATTAAATGCAACAACAATTTTTGGATAATAAGACTAAAGAAATGGCATAATTTTTTACTATATAGAGGTGGTGAAGTGTTTTATGACAACCCTGTAGAATATTTTTCATACAGAGATGAATGGTCAAGAGTCACAGAAATTATTTCTTTAAAATTGTATTTAAAGGTTTTACAAAATATCTGATAAGTCATACTCACCATTACCAAAATATCTTTAATGTTTGAGAACAAGCTGGTGTTTTAAATTTGTATTTATAAAATTTTAATGTTGCAAAATTTCAGTTTATCAAAGTTTTTTCTTCACCAATGTGAAACATTTAACCATTAAGGCTTTGATTGAGTTTTCATTTTTCTAGTTTAGTATAAAATGTGGCTGGTAAGATATAAAGTACTGAGAAGCTGAATAAGGTGGCTGTTAGTAAGAATAGCACAGCTTTGACTTGGCAAATTTTGCAATTGAGAAGAGAGATTCAGAACTAAGTTGTTCTGAAAACAGAAGTCAAATTTCTAAAGATCAAGATACTTTACTTCTGTGATTTGTTTTCCAAAAGTCAGAGAAGAGCTGTTAAATTAGTTTTAAAGCCAAATCTGAGCTGGAAGATTTAGCTCTGTTTCTACTAAAGTAACATCTAAGGTAAAATGTTCTATAAGACATCAATTGCAAATGGATTCAGAAATAATTCAAAGCATAGTTTTGGCTGTTTTAGGTTCTCGTACGTTCTCAAATTTTTGATAATTTGTTTCCTTTTGTATTGTTTCAATTTATTGTCTTGAAATATAAATTTTTGATTATAAATTTGTATCTTCTATTATCAGGACTTAGTATACTGGCTTTAAAGATAATGCTACAAAGTTTAACAGAAAACAATTTTTATTTTATTCCATATACCTGGACGCATACATAATTTTGCGTTTCGGACATATTTGTTTCTCCTCAGCAGGTATTTTTGTATATTCTATAAATAATAAAACAAATATTTAAAATTTACATTTAAAATTTCCCAACAAAATTATTTAATAAAATTCTTACAATTTTCCGGTTTTCCTTTATTTTTAGCTCAACTGGATATTCAAATTTTATCAACAAAAACAGAATTACTATGATCTTAGACCTGTATTAAACAAATTATATTAACATTATCTCAGTTTTTTTACATTTGTTTACTATTATTACATCTTACATTTGTTCTCGTTCCATTTGACTCACACCTCGTTTCCATTTCTTTCGATTGTTCTTTTTATCTTTTAGACACACCCCTTTTTCTATGAATCTTAGCCATGATTGGTGCATTTCTCTACCAGTATTACAATTTATTCTATTATTTTCTATTCTATTACTGTCTTGAATTCTAATGTTTGGAAATGCACCCAATCTTGATTTAAGTTTGGGAAAGTAGTGAAACTTTTTTGTAGCCAGATCTCTTTGAAAAAGCTTTTATTTTATTTTGTAAACTCAAAACTGATTGGAGAAGTTCTGTAATAGCTTTGTACCTTCCTGGAAGTGTTGCATTACATCTAAAAAAAATCAGATCTTGTACCACTCATGATCTAGTTGTGGGTAGTTCTTTTCTTTCTTTCACAAAAGCAATATTTTATAAGGACAATGACCTTATTCAAAAAATGGTGGTTGATAGCCATCTTACAGTGCAGTAGAATGAAAGATTATTTGCATTTTCTTTAAGCTTCAGCTCATCAATGAAATTTCTAAATTGATGATGTATTTTGACATTTGTCCAAATGAAATTCTTAATTTTAAAAGTCCAGTATTGTTTGACTTGAAATGTTTGTTTATTAAATGCTCAAGATGGATGATAGTGATCGAAGACATTCAGGATAGTTGGGATCTTGTGTTACTTGCCCAACTAGTTCAGTATTTTGACATACCTTAGCTAGTACTCTGTTATAATTCTGACAAGTTTATGCAGTGATAGTCTGTCATAAAGAAAGTCCACTCAACAATGTTTTTTTATATAAATATCAATTATAGTTTTAAGTTTATCATACCCAAGAATTCTTTTGCATTTTCATCATTTGTAACACAGTGAACAAAATATAGACAGCTGAAGGATATTTTGAATGTCAGTAGATTCATCCAGTACTAAGCTGAAACTAATGCAGTTTTTCAGATCACGCTGTAGTGAACATACAATTACAAACTAACTTCAGAAATACATCTCTCAGGCGTGTAGTGGGAGATGGGTCTACTTAAGTTTTGAGTTCTCTGGTGCAAGGATTGCAATCACATCATTAATATCCTTCTCTACAAATTTTCCAAGACTGTAAAGAAGTTTACTTCTAGCAATATTCTAAGCTTTAACTAAACCAGCTCCAGTAACTAAATTACTTTGCTTTATTTCTTCAATATAACTAATATGATAAACCACTAAATTAGATTTCATAACTGTATTTTATTTTTTTGTAATTCTGATGTAAAAGGAAAATTGGATCCAAATTTTTTATAGTTAAATTCATGGTGACAATTTCAGTTACTGCCTTTAAAGTGGTTTATGGTAGATTGACAGATGAGCCTTATTATCTTTAACAGTGGAAATAAATTCATCCTCCTAGTGCTCATTGAAAACTGCTTTCTTGATTGTATTTACATTTAACACTTTTTTTCCTTCATTTTAAAGAAGGGTTTTGTAAATTTAAGTAAAACCAACTTTTACTATAAAACATAAAATTCACATCCTCAGCACATCCTGGGACATGTATGAGTACAAGATTAAGCATATTGTGAGTCAATTAGAAACCGGGGTACATATATATACATTTGATATACTGCTGCACTCTGATGGAAATGATTGAAATTTATGTTAATCTTTGAAAAATTAATTTGTATAGGAAAAGTAAACTATATTATGTGTTATGAGTATAATAATCAAATTATTTTATGAAATTATTACTATTTACTCCCATCCAAGTGCGTCAAGTTTTGTGACATAACTTGGCACATTTTATCCACAGGAAACATAAAGCAAATTAATGCAATTTTCATATTTTTACTGATATATATATATATATATTTGACTACAATTATATCTTCAATTTCTACATTTTCTCTACTATCTAACAATATAAAATACTTAGATTTAAAAAACAGATTTTTATTTATATTTTCTGTAATTTGATCTGTAAATGCAAAAAAACTAAACTTGTCAAATATCAACTGGCTATGAATTATTTCAACATTTACTTATTGACATCAGATTTATTGAATTTCACAGGATTGTATTATTTTTTTTTTCAACTTCAGGATATTAAAGCTTTGTTTATTTTCTCCCACAAAAGTAATAGACTCTGTTGTATTTTATGGTGGAAAACTTGCAAACTATTTATCTTATTACTTTGTTTTCAAAACTCCCTTCTCTGCCAGTTGTGGGGTTAAATGACTAACAAATTTTTTTTGCACTCGGGAATGTTTTCATTTAGATTTAACAACTATTACTATAACACTTACATGCAATGGTGTTACAGGAGTGGAGTTCCGGATACGGAAATTTATCTGACTTTTGGAGAAAGGTCTTATCTGCTAGCACTTTCAGTAGTGTAAAACTACTATCATCTGGTGGTACATAGAATATGATAGTTTAAGCTTTCAGAATGATATTCCGACAGTTTTACAAATTTCAATATCTTTAAGTGTTATAATAATAGTATACATTGGTGTGAAGTGCAAACTTACTATCATTTAACAACTAGTATTGCCAGTAATGAAGTCTATAATTTTATTTTTAATAATTAAAAAAAACATTGATAAAATTACTAAATAAATGTTTGGGTCATAATTACGAAATGGTATTGCTATATAATAAACTTAAATTTTAATCGTTTCAAAATTGAAAGTATTAAATTTCATATCGTGCTCTGATCATGAGACAGCAGGGCGATAACACCGAAGTGAGAAAATCGTGTTGTCAAAAAAGGTTGCAATGGCTTATTTGAAATGAATTGGGATTTCTCTGGTCATTGAAACCAGGAGAAAAGATGGAATGTGTAATATTGTGGTAAAGGTTAAATATCTGTTAAATTGGATCTCATTCATATAATACTGTTTAGAATTGGGAACATTTCAGTTGTTTATTTTGATTAAAATGGAAGTAACAGATGAATATGAGACATGTTTTATACTTTTTAAGTGGTGAGAATGCTACAAATGCAGCCAAAAAAATTTACTGTTTGTAATCAAACTGTAATTAGTGTAAGGACTGCACGGAAGTGGTTTGAAAGATTTAGAAATAATCATTTTAGTGACGAGAATAAGGCTCGTACTGGAAGACCCGTTGACTTTGATGATGATGCTCTCTGCACTAGTTGAAGCAGAACCATCTTTAACAGTTGATGAAATTGCAGAGCATTTAAATTCATCCCATGGAACTGTTCATAGACATCATCAACAAATCAGAAAAGTTTCAAAGCTAGGAAAATGGATACCACGTGAACTGTCAATAGCTAACCGACAACAAAGTGTAAACAGTTGCACGTCTCTTTTATCCCAAGATATGAAAAATCTTTACAATAAGTTGTGGGTGTTTTAGTTTAGTTTTAGCATCAACTTTGGATCAAATAATAGTGCATTTCTTTCTTATATTGTGTTTAGTTTGAAATATTTATAATTAACCCATAAAAATGATCAAAAAACAGAAACACTGGAGTATTTTTTTAATGCAAATAATCACGGACCATGACCTTCAAAAAAGAAGATATAGTGTAGAAAATACTAGTGAAAGTTCCAGTGATGATAGTGAAAAATGCAACGGAAAAAACATTAGTCCTAAAACTGAAAGATATAAAATTAAGTATCATTAAAATTAGAAAATACGATTTGTGATTATATCAAATATGGTTTATGAAATATTTGGTTGGCCGGGAGTATAAAAAGGTTAAGAACCACTGCTCTATAATAAATGTGATGAGAAAAAGACAATGGACAGATTGCGACAAGCAGCCAAAACTGGCTGCAAAAGGTGGGTTGCATCCAAAACAAAATTCTTTTGTCTGTTTGGTGGGATATGTTAAGTGTACTTCACTTTGAGCTGTTAGAACCTAATCAAACAATTACCGCTCAAATGTATTGTGATCAATTAGAGCGTTTAAATGAAAAATTGAAAAAAAATTGACCGTCATTAGTGAACAGAAAGCAGGTTCTCTTGCAACGTGACAATGCCAGACCACATGTTGCAAAAATAAATGTACAGAAACTCAAAAGCTTTAACTGGGAAATTTTACCTCATCCACCATATTTGTCAGATATTGCTCCCAGTGATTATCATCATTTTTGCAGTTTGCAGAATTTTTTAAAAGGGGAAAACTTTTGAGGATGAGGACAATGTAAAAAAGCCTATTTCTGAATATTTTGATTCGAAATTGAAATCATTTTACAAAGATGGGATTAAAAAGCTACCATCAAGATGGCAAGAAATTGTACAAAATAATGGTGAATACGTTTTAGATTGAAATAAAATTTAATTAAAATATTTTGTTGCTTTTTTTGTAGATAAAAATACACCTGAACTTATGGACTGACCTGATATTTTACATTGATTTTTTTTATGTGCAACAATTGCAATTCAATATAATTGTGAGAGTACAGTGCTCTCATGCAGTGTGAGAATTTACTGCAGATGGTAGTATGGAATTTTTTTTTTATAAAATTTCCTTAAAGGGCCATAAACTTGAAAACCACTTTCTGTAAATCTTTGTCCGATGGAAATAATTATGATTAATTCTTTTGAAGACAAAGTCCTTTCCAAAAAATAGGAACCACCATTTATTAACTTTGTGTTCCAGACATTACACTTTTGGCGACTGACCTTTTCTTTTAGGCTACTGGCCGCCAAACAGTTCTTGCTGGTGTTGTTTCGGCTTTTATCTTACAAAGTTAATAAATAGTGGTTCCTATTTTTTGGAAAGGACTTTGTCTTCAAAAGAATTAATTAATTGAAAACCACTGTCGGAATTGCTTCAGACCATATCAGTTGAGGAGTACTACAAAGTCCGCAGTTCAACTGTTGTTTATTTTTGAGAAATTCAATATTAAAAGAAAAAATGCAATGTATCTGCTAGATACATATGTGACAAAGGAAGAGTTAAATTTTAGGTAAAATTTAATAGTAAAAATTAACATTACCTCAAGAACCACAAGTTGGCTGCTGTTGTAATATATATGTTACCGCTAAAGCTCGAAAGTCGTTAATGTGTACATTACTTAGCTAATCTGCAGATTAACTAGGGCAATCCGTTAAAGTTGCTAAAATTGTTCTATTTCTCAAATTACCTAGGTAATGTGTAGATTATCTAGGTAATCTGCAAATTACTTACTAGGCACTCGGTAAAGTGAAAATAAGATCTTTGCTGGAACAACAGCAACGTTTCTGTACGCTTAAATTAACATAATGTTCTTTATTTAATTTTTGATATCTAAAGAATCAAGTTAATACAATCAAACAATCGACAAATTAGTTGATAGAATCAATCATCAACCAATTAAAAAACATACAAAAAATCAAACGATTTAAAATATTAATACAATTAGGGAAATTATTATATAGATAACCACCTATGGAATTTCGGGACTTTGAGTATCTATCTGAACTGAGGGGACCGAGACGACTTCAACGATACCCTACTTTTGGACCGGAGACGAAAAATAATAAAGTTATCATACTTTTTCTGGTGATCGCATGATATAATTGTGCAGTTAATGTTACCTATGGTGAGTAAAATGGCGGCTCGTCTCTGATTCCAGCAAACAGAAGAAAGGAAACAGTGGGGACGCACGTTCTGTCCTAACCTAACCTATTCTAATAAATTACCATAATTATTACCAACCAAATTATTAGAATAGGTTAGGTTAGGTTTGAACGTGCGTCCCCACTGTTTCCTTTCTTCTCTTTGCTGGAATCAGAGACGAGCCGCCATTTTACTCACCATAGGTAACATTATCCAATTGTGCTTACTTATTAGTGCAGTCTAAAGATTGGTGACACTTTGAATTTCATAGCAATTGGTTTTTGCGACAAGCACACCTATTTGTGGTACATTTATTTGTGGCAAAGATCTTATTTTCACTTTACCGAGTGCCTAATAGGTAATGTGCGGATTACCTAGATACTCTGCACATTATCTAGGTAATTTGAGAAATGGAACAATTTTCACAACTTTAATGGATCACCCTAGTTAATCTGCAGATTAGCTAGGTAATGTACACATTAACGACTTTCGAGCTTTAGCGGTAACATATATACTACTTGAAATTTTCTTTCCTTTTTTTTTTATTTCTGTATATGCTTCAGTATGATTAATCATTTGTGATAAATCAAGGATGAATGCTTATAATAAATAATAATGACTCCGTAATAAGTTAGTTTATTAGAACAAACTAGCTTCAATAAATCAGATAGCAGTTTTAATGTTTTTGAGATGTCTTCAGAGGGTTGACATTCTAATGTAACTAAAAAAAGGGAGCAATATAAAAATTTTTCATTTAAGTTGAATAAAAGTAGTAATTAAAAATTTTAAATTATTAATCTCACATTTATAATGATGAAAATAATAAAATTGTAATTGTTTAACAAAGCAAATAGCACATAAGATGTGTAGATTAAACTCTAAAAATAACAGTAATGATCATTGAATATAAAAATATGGATAACTAAACATAAGAGCACTCGTGAGTTAGTCACACAACAAAGCTATGACTGTTGCACACACTGTGACACAAGAGAATATGGTATATGCAGTGTTGTTTTCAGTAAGTTTGGGAGCAAAGGTTTTTAAACTGTTTGCTTCAGTTTGGACTCCTGAGAAAAGGGCTTCCTTTCAGAAATTAAATATGTCCAAAAATCCCTTTTTTGAGGGAAAAATGAACTTTGAAGTTTTGTGGAATATTTTAAAACAGAACAAAATAAATGTAAATTTAAATAAAACAAATTTAGAAAAACAAGTGGATAATAAAACATAAGTTCATTTTGCTATCCCATTTATTTATGCACTTTACCTAAAGAAAAATTTGCTGCCATGGATTTTCTGTTCTTGTTATACTATCTAAGTGCTATACAGTAAATTATTGGAGACTATCTATAGTGCCCTTACAAACTAGAGGTAATGGATAACAAAGTAGATTTTACAAAGTCTGTTTTACCAATCTGTATTTGGATACATTTTTTGAGCAAATCATAAACTGTGTAGCTACTTAACAATCATCTTCATTTTGGATACATATAATATATTAATGCCTTGCAAGTTAGCAAAAAAATATACTTCTCATAACAAAATAATAATAACTATAATGTTAAAGTAAACTTTATCCAAAGTAAGTGGATGACTTTTCAATAAATTTTACATCTTAAAAAATTTGCATTTTCTGAACTCAGTTATAGTAAAACAGATGTTTCCATAATAGTTGGATGAAAGAAAAAAGAATGTATAATGTACTTACTGTTCAAATGCATTTGTGTTTTCTATTTTGGTTATCTCACTTCTTCCATATTGCACTTGTTGAAGGGAAAATAAATAAGTTTCATAATATTTCAAATTACTGTAACATGATATTTATTAGCCAAACTACAATAAAAAACTTTTTTTTCCATTGTTTTTTTTCAAAAACAAAGTAGTTTGGCTAATAAACTAAACCTAAAATTTTTCTTATATTCATTCTTAAATCTCATTTAAAGAAAAGAGGTTTTCAGCTGGAATATGCTGTCACAGGAACTGCAGTTCTTAAGCAACTGTGCATAGATGGGAGGTACGCAACCTAGTTACAGATGGAAGATTTGCTTGTGAACTGGATTATAGTGGCAGTTTAGCTAGGTCCTTATGTAGAAAGTTGAGCATACATAGGCCCACCATAAATAGGCAGAGAGACAAATAAACCTATTAGGGCTATAACTACATTTTGTGTATGAGCAGGGATGGTTGTTAATTTTGAAAAAGTTAGAATGCTGCATGCAAGAGTATTAGCACATGATCGTGCTTGAATAGCTGGAAATGTTTGAATTTATCTATAATGGAAGATGCATCAATTATAAAGATACAGAAATCCATGCAATTGAAATGCTTTCAATTGCATGGAAAATCTTTTACAATCTATTAAATACACAGTACATTGATATACAGGAACATATTTAAATGGACAAATCAAATATGTTACTATATGATATGTCCTTAAATTATCAATATACTATGATTTAAAAAAATTATTAAGGGACAAGAAGCTTCAAGTAAATTATACAATGCTGTACATTCTTTCATACTTTCTAGGCAATAAACATCACATGTTGCTGTATGATGATTTATTTTTATTTCTATATTTGAGTTGTAATTTATATTAATTCTGTTTTGGTTTATATGTAAATATGTTCTTCAGATACAATAATGGAACATGTTTAAATTTGAATTATAACAAACATTTTGTAAAATATTCTATTGAACATTGCATTGAAAATTTCAGTTATACTGACACCTTTTTTAAAAATATTCTATTTTAACATTTTATTTAGATGGGCAAATCAAATATGTTACTGTATGATATGTATCTGAATGTTTGAGTTATGGTCTTAGGAAGACTTGTCTAATTAGGTCAAAAAAATTTGTAAACTTCTGAGTGTTTTGCTGGATAAAGTGTTTAATTCAGGGATGGCCAAAACGTAGCGCATGTGCCAAAAGTGGCGCATTGGACGATTACAAGTGACGCTTCAGTCAGTTCTGAGCAACATTGCCAGATTTGGCTTCAATGCAATTAAGAATATTACCTAGAAAATTAATTTTTTATAGTCTGTCTTGGCAAGTTCATTTGTTGCACAATTCGTTTCAATCTACTTTACAAATAAAATGAGTGTTCTCCACATAGTAAATTACAGTGTGTGCATGTATTTTGAGTCTTACGATCTTTATTTCCGATCAGTTTACAGGCATGTAAATGAATGAGAACATTTATTGTGATTAAACTTATTGCTGGAAAGTCACTAATGTTTTTTTTTTAATTTCATCATCAAATCTTGGGTTATTAAAAGAATTTTTTAGAGGTTAACTACTTTTGGGCTACTTTTTAAAAAATGTTTGTTTACAAACACTAAAAACATCTGGCAACACTAGTTCTGAGTGAGCCCTGGTGTAAGACAGTATAAAAACTGTTTGAGTTATATGGCGCATCTGAACTCATCTATCAAAAAATTGGTTCATGTTGGCAAAAGGTTGGCCACCCCTGGTTTAATTGATTTTGATAAGCAATCCAGTTTGTTTAGTAAATATTTATGTGGCAGTGTTCCCAAAAATATATAAGAAGCTTGTTTTAGCTCTTGTTAAAACAAAGACCAAATTAGAGGTTTTGGAAGAGTGTCAAATTTAAGCCTATTTCCCATGTCAGTTTATTGAATAATAGAAAACATGTTAGAAAGTTTATAGATATTTTCCAAGATTTTGGATCAACATTAAAGCCAAGAAGAAATAGTGATGAGGAATAACTTGGGGCTGTATTTTGATCATTTATCTCTTGTATCTTCTTCAGAGACAAATGATGTCAAAACAAGATGAAATTTCTCTGAGACTGTAGTGATTCTGGTCACTTTTAACAATCTCGTCTTTGTTGTTGACATCATGCTTCTACTAGGTTGATTATACATGTTTGGGTTACCTGTACGCACAACACGGTATAGAGTTAAATTTAGTTTTTCCAGTAACCAGTAAAATTTTTGAAATTGCGGAGTACGTAATTATAGATACATGGTAAGGAGTGTTCAGATAAAGCATGTAATTCTGACGAAGTTATGTTTTTTTGTTTTATAACATTGTTACTAATTGTAATGTCAAATTGTCTTTTAACAAATAAAAATTTTAATAACCTAAGTTAGTAAAGCATGCGTACTTAGTTAAGGAGAAATTAGGTATTAATAGTAATATTTTGAAAAATACTTAAAGATAAGATTGTCATATTCAATAGTTAAGTAATTGATGTAGGATAATTTTATTTAAAAAATGGAATCAGTGGCGTTTCTGAGTAGGCACTGGAAAAAAATCAGAAGCCTTTTTTCTCTCAAAATATTCTTTCCTGAGATAGAGAACATTCTCTAATACAATTGTACAGTGTGATAAGCATCAATTTGTCCATATTGAATATAATGAAATCGAGACAAAAGACCGGTTGAAAGATAACTATTTGCTCGTCTCTGAGAGACGAGAGAATTGCGTTTGGAGAGACATGATGATCTCTTGAGATGTAAACAAGTGATTAGCCAATCAATGACCATCTTGTGGACGTAGACAATGTCTCGCAGAGATGATGACCAGAATACAGCCCCTGGTATAAAGGAGGACAAAACCAAATATATGATAATTGTGAAGAAATCTACATACTATGGTGAATTTGCCAAATACATTACTAAAGTTCAGATTTTAAGGTGTAGCACCTCACTTTTGATAGTTTAGGGTAGAGATCAGAAATACTTCATTTGTATTTATTTCATGTTTATGTAACAAATAAGATATGTTTATTTGTCCCTTTTTGAATCTTTCTCGTCTTTCTTTCCCCCATGATTTAGCACCCTTTCCCCCTTTCCCTAGATTTCACCTTTCCTCCTCTATCTTAATTCATAATCACTATTTTTTTTTTACAGAAAAACAGTATAAAATTGTGTTCACTGGAAATGATGTGCAAACCTTAAGTTTTGAGTGAAAACAAAATATGCACCATTCACTTCAGTGGATGTAGAAAGATCATTTTCAATTTACAAAAACTTCCTTCAACCTAATAGAGAAAGTTATACCAGGTACAGTACAATACATTTAGCAACATTGAACACATGCTTGTGGTGAACTACAACAATTTTGTATTCAATTGAAAAATTAATGTAACTATAACATATTTTCTGTTTAAAAAATGGGCATTTTTTAGCCTCAATCATTCTTTTACAGATTCTTTTTAGTTTTCTTGCACATTTTAATTAAAAATCTGAGCCTATACATTACTAATACATAATGTTCAAGAATGAATGGCAACTTTGTGGATACTTTACAATAGTACATAATATTGTGTCAAATCAAGATGAAATCATAACTAACAAAAAGTGTGTTGCATTTATATACTTGATGTATGTATCAGTATTGTGGATTTCCTGATTGTTGACATATATAGTATGACTGTTTTTTTAATGTGATGTATGTGCTGCTATTAAGACCTACTGTTTCTAGATTTTTGTGTAACTAGTATAGCACATAGTCAAGAAGACTACAAACACAAGAAGTATCGTAGCCATTTTTTAGGCACTTTATTTCATGGGAAAGTTGTGAATATTTTCTAATTTTTTTGATACATGTATTTTGTTTGTTATACTGTAGGTGTTTGGAATTCATATCCTTGGTGTGTGTGATTTAATTTTGTTTTTCAATTAATGAGGGATGTTTTGTCTGAGTATCAGTCACACTATTTTGTATATTTTAAAGGATTACTATACAAGTAGACTAAATTATGTTTAATGGAACATAATTTGTACATTAATTATAGTAATTTGTGTTAAGATTATACAAACATCTCCAACCCGATATATAATTATAGCTACAACCAACAGACTGCCGAAAATCTATCGGGCTAGTTTTATGCTACTTATTAGATAAATTACGTAATCAATTTGGTACTAGAGGTAAGCGTTAGGCGCCATCTCTTATTAATATTAATAATTATAAATAATTTTAATTAATTTAAATAATTTGGAACCGCTGGGAGAAAAAATCGGCCCGGAGCGGGACTCGAACCCACAACTCCTGCTTACCGTGCAGATGCGTTGCCAGTTACGCTACCCGGACCTCCGATCCGATCTCCTCTTCCAGCGTATATAATCTAACTACTTAACCATCGACGGTTATTACAACGCCGGCTGGGGACACATTCAGTGCCCACGTCCTACTTCCCATACGGCTCTCAACCGGCCATCGCAAGCCCCGGCAAGGCGTAATATATATACNCTAACGCTTACCTCTAGTACCAAATTGATTACGTAATTTATCTAATAAGTAGCATAAAACTAGCCCGATAGATTTTCGGCAGTCTGTTGGTTGTAGCTATAATTATATATCGGGTTGGAGATGTTTGTATATATATTACGCCTTGCCGGGGCTTGCGATGGCCGGTTGAGAGCCGTATGGGAAGTAGGACGTGGGCACTGAATGTGTCCCCAGCCGGCGTTGTAATAACCGTCGATGGTTAAGTAGTTAGATTATATACGCTGGAAGAGGAGATCGGATCGGAGGTCCGGGTAGCGTAACTGGCAACGCATCTGCACGGTAAGCAGGAGTTGTGGGTTCGAGTCCCGCTCCGGGCCGATTTTTTCTCCCAGCGGTTCCAAATTATTTAAATTAATTAAAATTATTTATAATTATTAATATTAATAAGAGATGGCGCCTAACGCTTACCTCTAGTACCAAATTGATTACGTAATTTATCTAATAAGTAGCATAAAACTAGCCCGATAGATTTTCGGCAGTCTGTTGGTTGTAGTGTTAAGATTAGCAATTTATTTTTGTCTGTCTGGAATTATTACCTAGGTTTTGTTTTTTAGATTTAGAACATTATTTTTAATATGCCAAATGATTGCCAGATTAAATCGAGCTACTTTACTGCTATTATTTTAAATTAAATTCTAAATAATTGGTACTGGAGGTAGTCGTTAGGGGCCATCTGTTATTAAATTTAAGAATTAATCTGACAATTGTTTGGCATATTACTAAAATATTGAGCTTCAAGATGTTTGTATATAAATTTCTTTTTATGCAAAGTTGTAGAGATATACATTCAAATTTGTTACAAGTTCTTAAAATTTACTAATTTGTTTTAGGTTTAAAACTGAATTTGATCTGATCTGTGTCAAAATATGTAATTGAAAATAAAATACATTTGATTGCTGGCAATTTTCATCTTCAAGTTTCATGAATAGAGTTGATAGTTTCAAGAAAGGACATATTGTGTTGTTTTCTAAGACTGACAGTGTGTATTTGTATGGTAACTAAATCTATAACAATTTGTATGAAAGTTTTATGCTAGAGTTGGACAGAATATTCAGAATTCAGTTGCTTCAACCACAATGTAACTACTCTGTATTCAGCTGAATATCAAACACATGTATTTTGTATTTAGACTGAATACTACTACAAAGTTGAATTATTCAGTTGATTAATCTTATTTTAGTTGAGGGAGGGAGAGTGAGGAAAGGGGAAAAATTAAAATAAAATGAAAACATTTAAGAACTTGGATATTTAAAAATTATTGTTGATTCCTTTCCAAAGCAAATATAACTTTAATAAATTATCTTG
This sequence comes from Centruroides sculpturatus, assembly GCF_000671375.1. Taxonomy (NCBI): domain Eukaryota; kingdom Metazoa; phylum Arthropoda; class Arachnida; order Scorpiones; family Buthidae; genus Centruroides; species Centruroides sculpturatus. The sequence continues at coordinate 410,277 of NW_019384596.1, read as the reverse complement.
AGCAAATACTAATAATTATTAATTACAGTTGATAAATTGTAATGAAGGAATGGTAATGGTTCTACATTCATAGGAAGTAAATTGTTTTGTTGGTCATTATAAATATTTCTAGCTTCACTGAACATACTATCCATTCATTACTGTCTGGGGTTGCCAAAAAGTAGACCTCGGAGACATTTAAGTTATTTACTTTTCATCTCATCATAATTTTTCAAAATATAATGTGTGCAATTTTCATTATTGAATAGAAACTGTATCTTTCCACCGTACTCTATGCCAGTGATTCCCAAAGTGAGTGTACAGCCTCCTGGGTTTGGAGGATGACTGGATTCACTGCTTCTTTCTTTCTTTCCTTCACTTCCATCAGCACTTTGAACAGATATTTTACCAAGATCCAGTGAAAGAGGTTTGATTTTGCCTATATTTTAAAATGTTTCTAAAATGACTTAGGCAAATGTTATTAAACTGAGCAGCAATATGACCAGTGTGAGCCTTTTCGGGATGTTTCTTTTCTGTAAAATCAGTCACTTTCTGATAATACTTCAAGATTTTCTTTATCGAGCAAGATCCTTCCACGACAAAGCAAACACGCGGACTAAGACTGATGAACAGAGGGAACATGTGATCATGGCGGTGGCGCTGCGAACTAATGTAACGTTGTATGGTGAGTTTTTGTTCGTACCGTGAAGCAAAAAATATGTTGGAATTTCATGTCGTATCCTGGAAACTTTGTATGCTGAAGCGTTCATATCCTGAGATACTACTATATATAACAAAGGGAAAGTATGGCGATCAGTCAAAAAAATGACCTCCCAAGGTTTTTTCTACATTTTTGGACTTGAGACTTTGAAATGTCAAAATGCAAAAAAATTTGGCCTTTTTTTTTCTGTATATATGGATGTGGAGGGCATGATTTTGTTTACCTTCTTTGAAGCTTAATTCCTCTTCTTTTTGTTGAAAATTTCTGAAACTTTGCAGGGATGTTTCTTTATTAGGAGGATTGACGCTATTAGATTTTGGTGGTTAAAGGTCAACAGGTTGGGGAGATAAAGCCTGTTTGTGTCATATCCTGAGTAAGGTTGGACTTAATGATGATTTACTCATTATTAGCACTTAGTTTTTTTAATAAAATTCATTCATACCTTCAAAATTAAGCTTTTTGCCATTTTATAATAGTTAAAAGTATATTTTTTTTAAATAAAATATCATAACAGATGGTATCCTCCATACAGTTTTAAATGTTGCCAGGAAAGTTAACCTTTAAAAAATCCAGCAATGAGTTTATCTTCAGGTAAAGTATAGAATAGAACAGAAGAATAGAATATGACGAAAAAGTTTTGGAACAGCAAATGCCATTAATTTAAATTAAAAAATTAAAACAAAAGATTAAAAATAGTCTGTTAAATGCAAATATAAATGAAAATTTATTCGTTTCTGGTTGCTATCTAATGGAAAAATTGATTGATTCATTATGAAGTTATCTAATAACTTTGTAGCTGTTCATAAAACTGTCACTGGCTTTAAGCTCAATGATATCATGATCTAACTAACAATATAATAAAAATATTTAGGAGATGAAGTAAGATGGCAGAGTTAAGCTTTTCTTATTAAAAGTTTGTATATAGGCAGGATAAACATTCTTTTAAGTTTAAGTTAGTATTAGGCCAAGACTCCACTAGTGTAAAAACTATTGCCATAAAAACTTTTAATCATGTGACCTGTTTGCGCCTGGATTGCGGTAGAGGTCCTGCTAGCGAAGTTTTTATGTTGATGGTGCTGTTGAAGTTATGCCTGTACGGTTATATACGTGTATATCAATATAAAGACAACGATTATATTCTAAGAGTTTTTTCTGTACTATAATTACAAATGTAGTAAAAATAATATCTTTACTTTTATATATTAACTTTTATTATTGTATTATTAAGATAATATAATATACAGCACTTATAAGCTTAGCTTTTTTTAATTATATACTCCTCTATTGAAGGAGTATATAATAATATATTTTATAGATGTATATAATGAACATATGATACTTTTAAAAGATCCTACTAAAGTAGCTGCAATGCTTGGGAGTTCTATAACCTTGTGTGTCTTCCTTAGTATTGTTGCCGTTGGATCTTCTTTTAGTATAACTGACGTAGGCTGTTGGAGTTCATTGGGTCTTGATATCTATTTAATAGATGTATATAATATTATTTTATTATATACTCCTAAATTGAAGGATTTTCCTTTGGTCGTCCATATTGCGTGTTTTAAGCATCCATTATTATAATCAAGATACCTCTTGTCATAGATACATGAATACTTTCAGATGTTTTTGATAAATCTTTCCAGATCTATTCTAGTGTAGCCACGAGAGAATGTACACAAAAGCTCGTTTTCCGCCATTTTTGCACTGTGTCACAATGACCTAGATTTCACTAACTTCAGATTGTTGGATGGTACTGTTTTATGGCCATATTCACGTTGAAAGTTGAACACTGCTCAACTCGCTTTTACGCTGGTTTTACAACCTGCTCAGGCATAAAATATCATGGTCACGTGATTAAAAGCTCTTACGGTGAGGAGTTTTACGCCCATTTTTACACTAGTGGAGTCTCGGCCTTACACTGAAGCATGTATTATCTACAAAACTTCATCATAATTTTAATTAAAGTTTTGTTGTGGAAGTTGTTTATTGTTTTATTGCTTCTTCATTAAAATAAGCTTTTTTGTCTTACTCTGACCATAAATAGTTGATCAGTGTGATTTAATAATGAGCTGGATGTGAAAAAATTAGTCTCATTGCATTAGGCCCATTATTAATTATTTTTTTATTAATCAAGTACTTCAAGACACTTTTAGACAATTATTTTTGTTTATAAAATTTTTATTAAAAAATAATCAGTTTTTTAGTGGTTTTTATGGAGAGTGCTAATGAAATATATTCACTAAAAGAAAGTGGTTGTCTGAAAAGTTTGGAAAACACTGTTGTAAGTCTTTTGTCAACTTCCAAATATAGGAAATCAATTGATATTTTGCTGAATATTCAATATTTGGTAGTCAGGAAAAACAATAATATTTACCACTTGCTAAAAAATCCCTATTTGATTCATCTTTGCGTTTTATCAATTATGTTTAGTAAATTGGTAAGTTGTAAGTTGAATCAGTGTAAGTAGTCCATATCTGATAAAACTTGCATGTTGATGTGGCACTTCCTACAACATATCACATCATGCCCAAAACTATGTATTTGTGTACCATAATTTTGGACAGATTACCTCCGATAGCATATACCTTGCAGAAAATTCAAGAATGAAAAGAAAACATTTTGTAAATGCTGTACTATTGAAAGAGAATTATTATTATGCAGTTTTGAAGTTGCTATGTCAAGCATTAAAATATTGCTTTTCCTGTTTCATTTCTGTTAACAAAACATTGAATTTCTATTGAGACAATAAACACATTTTAATATTAAATATAAGTGTGGCTGCATTGAATATAAGCATACAGAAGACATCAATTANATTTCTGTTAACAAAACATTGTAGATATATATATATATATATATATAAACAACCAAGCATAAATATACTATTAATAATCATATTAGTTTCTGGATTATTTCGACTACAGTTTGGTGAACTATTAATGTAAATTTTTTCTAAAGGTGGGCGGTTAGAGTATTAGTTTATAATAATGTTTAATTCAAATTATAATTATTAACCTAATTTAATAATTGTTTATATTTAATTTGAAATAATAATTTATGAAATTGAAACTGAAGCTACTGCCTTTTTGCTTTTTTAACTCTAACGTAAAATCTTTTACATTAGTTCAATTAACATTCGTATAACATTTAAAATATTAAATAATTTTCAAAGCTGAGTGTAAGTTAGAAAAAACAGTAATTTTATTGCAATGGTGTACATAGAAGCATGCACTTGTCTATTGTCTTCACTAAAGTCTGTCTGAAGACTTGGGTATGGCATAGTACTTAGCCTTAATAGGGAAATGGTTACTTAGAAATGTACCCTGTACTCACTGTTACATTGTATTCATTGCAGGTACTTAGGAACATTCCCAATTATATAAATTTAAATGTAAAAATAAAGAAAAAGGTATATCATTTTTATTTTGTGACTAATTTCACTTGTCTAGTAGTAATAGTAATAAACTCGGAAAATAAGTTTATCATGAACAGAAAATAACTTTAATATCAAAGTTTTTTAAAATATAATTTTTTGAACAGGATTTAGTCCCGAGTTTTGTTTGTTTGTTTTTAATATTTTAAATTGGTCCAGTGTTGATTGACATCAGATTTCTGATCATCATTGCTTGCTTGACTTGTCTCCTTTTTGGAATATAGTCAGTATCCTCATTATCCAGTTTCTCAAAAAAATGGATCATTCATACTGTATTTTTCACTCCACTATTACATCAAATTTTTATTATATATATGTTACAGTCAAAACCCGTTTTTAGTTAGAACGCGTTTTAACTAGTTGAAACTAGTTTATACTGAATGTCTTTGTTAAAACCCGTTTTGTCTAGTTAAAACTAGAATTTACTGCTAGTCAAAAATGAATTTGAGTTAAAACTAGTTTTAACTAGATTTTAACTAGACAAAACGGGTTTTAACAAAGACATTCAGTATAAACTAGTTTCAACTAGACAAAACGGGTTTTAACAGAGACATTCAGTATAAACTAGTTTCAACTAGTTAAAACGCGTTCTAACTAAAAACGGGTTTTGACTGTAACATATATAAAACAAGTCATGCTTGGTTTAGATCCATTTAAATAAACTGAAAAATAATTATTTTTCAGTTTTATTGAAATCACTCTTCACAGATTATAATCTGTGAAAAGTGTGATTTCAATGGAAGAGATTTGGAAATCCTCACTTTTTTTAAATATTCCTAGATTTATAGAATTTTTGTCATCATTCTTATGAGTACAGTTGTCCCTTGATAATCCGACAGGTATGGGACCAAAGGTGTGTCAGATTACCAAAAGTGTCCGGATTACCGAAAATAATTACATATTTCGCACATTAAAATTGCAAACTGGCTTGAATTTTTCTGGAGGTCTTATTCTCCAATCTCTCTATTTAAAGCGTCGTCTTCATTTTCTTTCTCTTCCATGAAGTTTGTTCTATTGCCAAATTGTCTGCCTCTTTTAATAGCTTGGATCTTATTCCTTCTATCTTCTATTCTAAAACAAAGCCTATTTCTGCAGTTATTTTCATGATGCTTCCTTATTTATTGCAGACTAGTTACATTGCACATCAGTGGCACTCTTCTGTGATTATTGCTATTTTCCCCAAAAATTCTTTCTGGCCTGTGTCAATTTTGGCAGTTATGCTAAAAATTTTGAAATACTGTTTATATCCTTATTTATTTTCATGCCTAATCTAATTCGTAAATCTAATTCTGTGCAAAACTGTTATTTCCCTAATTTTTCAACTATTTCTAATATAGCTTCATATGCAATTTAAAATTTTAATAAATTTGGCATAAATAGGCAATTTATTATTAAACTACAGTCTTACCTGATTATAACATCCGTGGGACTGGCTATTTTTGATGTTATAACCGAGTGTCGTTTTCTGCAGGGCCATAATTTCAGTCCTATAAAAAGTAACAAGTGTGTTTAATAATCTATTATAAAATCCTTTCTAATTTACCATATGTACAGTCGACCCCCCCATAACACGGGTTCCTATAGTTTGGATTCCTATATCACGGTGAAAAAATTGCGACAATATTCGTACAAACATCCTAAAAAACTCCTATATTTCGGTAAAACGTCATCACCTACTCATGTCGCGACAGGATTTGTTGAATCTAGACGAATAGCGGATATTGCACAAATCGTTGAGTTTAAATGAGCAGCAGACCTACTAAAAACCATTTATTATTTAACGTCCATAAAAATTATATTTATATTAGTGATGTCTACAAAGTTCCGCGAATTTTTCACAAAAGAAATAATTTATCAGGAAGCACGCGAGCGCCATTCGATGACAAGCTCCACAACGAAAACAAGCTTAAGCAATGGCGTAGTCGAACGGTGCACGCTTGGTAAGTAATCCTACAATTTTTTGTTTATAGCATAGTTCATACGGATTATTCCCAAAAAATGATACATATTTTGGAAATGTTGAGTCGAATTAGTCTGGAATAGGTTAATTTTATGGAAGAAAACCTTTAAAACAGCCGCAGTCCCTAAACTGCATATGTACCGGGCTATGATTGGCTGGACTCGTCGAAAATGGATTCATAAAAACCGGAATGTATCTACCATGTTATACCATACCATAAAATTATTTCTATATTACCTGTATTACCATAAAATTATTTCTTAATGGTAATACGTATGTATTATGGTAATATTGCCTTGTATGAGAAATTTCTGTTTGTCTTAAGTTTCGAAAATGGTGGCCCTTCCGGTTTTGAGAATAATGTCAAAGTTAAATTAACTTATGCCAATTAAAAAGACACAATAACAATATTCACTTTAAAAAGTCAGTTATTTTAGATTGTAGGTGTTTTTCACCTAAGAATTGTTTATCAATGTCATTTTCTAAATAATACACTTAATTTATTATTATTTTTGATGAAGTTTTCCACGACTTGTAAAACATTTTCAATAATCTTATTGCATTATGCACTTCCCTGGTTGATGGTACTTCATTTTCTCTGTTTGATGTTTTATCATCTTCATCTTCAATTTTTTCTTCTGAAGATTTAATTTGCTCAAAGATATCTGCATCTGCATAAAATAACACAAGTAACTATGCAGACTGACTGATCGTCATGTCGTTTAAAGATGTGACCACCGAAGTCAGTTGGTGAGAGTACCACCCACAGTTGTTCTAGGAAGTGGACTCTGACCCTAGAAACAGAACATGTAGTACATGTATTGTGTTTTCTTTGTTAAATAATTTGTAATCTAATGTTGTAAATCTGGGAGTGCTTTAAATATGACATTAAAACAAGGTTTTATGTTGTTACAAGTGAGTTTCTTAACATTATCTGGTATAGTAAAATCATGGGACTGATAAAAATTTGACATTATATTAGGGTTGTCATTACATTAGACGACGTTATAAGCGGATTAAACTATATTAAATCAGGCTACTTCTCCACAATTAATTTTAATTTCTAAATATTGATAATTTGTCAGTAGAGGCAGAATTTTCTAAATTAGTTACAAAAATTAATTATAATTATTATATTTAATAAGAGATGGCCTAATGTCTTCCTCTAGTGCAAATTATTTAGAAATTAATTAAAAGTAATCACTGAGAAGTAGCCCAATTTAATATACTACTGTAGTTTGGCATATTACTATATATCAAGTTTCATGATGTTTATACAGTGGTACCTCAGGTTACGAACGCCCCAGCATACGAAATTTTCAGGATACGACATGAAATTCGAACATATTTTTGCTCCACGATACGAACAAAAACTCACCATACGACGTTACATTAGTTCGCATTTTTCATTTGTTTTTCTTACTACAGTTATTTTTTTAAATGTATTACTTGGCTTTAATTTGAGTATGTTTTTCGCGTTGGAACAAATTATTTGGTTTTACATGTAATCGTATGGGAAAAGATGATCCACCTTACGACATTTTCATGATACGATCTCAGTTTCGGAACGGATTAATTTCGTATCCTGAGGTACCACTGTATGTATTATTTACTTAAGTTTATATTTAGATATCCACCAGGCTTTTGTCTTTGTTACACACGTAATAATTATTGATACCCTAAATTCTGATCGTAATGTTTGTCCTGTCTATTGTCTAGCTTGGGTCACCAAACTATGGCCTGGGGGCCAGATTTGGCCTGCGATATCAGTTCATTCGGCCTGCCACCGCACTGTGCCACAAATGAGCTAAAATATAATTATTTATATAGAAATATCATTGATTATAGATGAACTTACTATGTAGAAAAATATTAAAATAAATGTACGTAAAAATGCCAAAATTGATCCAGTCTGATTTTTTTGCATTTGACAGTAATATAATTTTTAGGAAAATTGGTGAAATTAAAAATTTGATGACTATTTGCAAGTTTGGATATCAGCACTTTTTGTGTAAGTACCTGCAATGAAGTTTCTAAGAAAAGCGATTATAAGTTTTGCTGTAGAGATCGTGTTTGTGTATTGGTAAATAAATATGTTGGGGTTTTCTTTATTTTTTTTCTATTTAGTATATTATATTGAATAAAATGGTTGTGTGGCTCATGCTCATCATTCTCTCAGTTATCTGACTCTCTGTGAAAAAAGTTTGGTGGTCCCTGGTCTAGCTGAACAATTACTTTTTCATATCATACCTGTAAATTAAAGATTAGTGATTTTCTTTCCTTAACTTTGCACCCCTTAATGCTATATCTCAATGTTCAGTTTTAAGTTAATTATTTTTTAATGTTTACATAAATTTCAGTATTGTTTCTGCTCCACAGTCCTGGAGTTTGCCAGTGATATAATTTAATGAACTCTTCTCCAGCTTTTCTACAAAAACATCTTAATTTGTTTACCTATAATCTTATGAAAATCAGTCTGATACTTAACACATCTAAAACTACCTCCTTGATTTATATTCTATTTTAGAATACTTTCTTCTATACAAACAGCTTTCCTTTAAGCTGATAGCTTTTGCCATAGAACCTGTACTAATGAAGTCAATGTCAAGAGAAGCAAATCTTTCATAACTTTAAGAAAACTGTAGCTGTTCTTGCTATACTACCTTTAACAGCTTAAGATTTTGTGGACCTTTACTTCTTAAAAAAATTGCAAACATGAATTTCAGTACAGCTGGTTGATTTTAATGTATGTAATCTTTTACCCATTTTTAATGTAATTTTGTGCTATGAAAATCTTGTTGTGCAAGCATTTCAAAGCAGATTCAATGTAAATAACAAGCTAACACTACACATGAGAGTTAGTGATGCATGATCAGTAAGTAAATCGGCCAACATTAGCTCAAGATATTCCAAACTTGTGTTAATACTTGAGTTCTCTAAGTACAGTACCTAGTACTAGAGATTACAGCTAGCATTATATATATAAAATAACAAACATCATAATATATTTTAATACATAACAAGTATAAATGATAGCCATTTATTTTAGTATTGTAGGGGGAGAGGTTCTTGAGTGATGGACTTAGAAGATAGATAGATTTTTTTGTTATTTCAAATGGGTGTTCTAAAGATCATTTACTTTCAACTGTACCATTAAATTTGATCTTAAATCTATCCATGTCGGCTTATTACTTTTGTATCTAATTTTTTTTTATTGTATTATTGTTAAACTGTTATTAAATTCAGTTTAATATATATGTTAATATTAATATGTATCTCTAAATTGTTACATTTTTTAGAAAGTCGTGTGTTCAGATTTTCTGGTTTTTGTGGTTTTATTCTGAAGTTTTTTCTTAACATCTGAAAATGGTACATTTGTATGTGTGCATGTCCTTTCTCTCATACAGCATATATTTCACTTTATTAATATTCAGGTATAGCAAAATATTTATACTATAATGAACAAAATTTTTATGATTTTGTGTTGTATTTAAGTGTTTTGATTGGATGACTATGGGAGATTAAATGGCAGCTAGATCTTTTTTGTACTGTTTTGTGCTTCACTGTCAAATAGGGTGGGAGTTTTGTCTCCTGTGACTGCTGGCATGACAGATTCTCAACTTTTTTTTTTTTTTTTTTTGTTATAGAAACAATTTGGGACCTTTCTTCTGCTTTTAGGTTTGCAGATCTATCAAAATAAATATGTTTGTCAGCATTGTAAATTTATTCTAACGTGTAGTTGTGCTGTTGTGATAAATGAAATATAAACATCCAAACTCAATAGTTGTATATTAAAGCCAAGTGATTGTTGAATTACCAGGTGTATAAGCTTAAATCTGCTGTTTGCTAATAGATGGCGTAAGCAAGCGTATTAAGCTACCATGACGATGCCATATTTTTTTGATGATTTTGACATCTCAACATTAATCAGTGCACATCATCAGCAATTTCATACAACAACGTATATTTTTCCTTTGGTAATTATGTCTACTTTTGTGCCAGAAAAAGAGCATATGCGGCAGGCTTTGCTTTTCTGCTTCAATTTGAAGAAATCGGTTGCCAAAGCACATTGAATGCTTGTGGAGGCTTATTGTGACAGTGCTTTATCAGAAACTATGTGCAGAGATTGATTTCGTCAGTTCAAAGACGGAAATTTTGACCTGAGTGACAAGAAGTGTGAGAATCGGCCCAGGAAGGTTGAGGACTGTCAACTGCAGGCTCTTTTGGATGAGGACGATACCCAATTGCAAAACATGCTTGCCAAGCAATTGGGTGTTACTCAACCAGCCATTTCCATGCATCTGTGTGCCATGGGAAAGATTCAGAAGATTGGAAAATGGATGTCGCATGAATTGAATGATAGGCAGATGGAGCGACACCAAAACACATGTGAAATCTTACTTGCCAGACAAAAAAGAAAGTAGTTTCTGCATCGGATTGTAACTGCTGATGAGAAATGGATATATTTCGAGAATCCTAAATGCAAGAAATCGTGGGTTGATATAGGCAAACCATCAACATCTTCCCCAAGACCAGATCGCTTTGGATGGAAGACAATGCTGTGCATTTGGTGGGATCAGCAGGGTATTGTCTACTATGAGCTGCTGAAACCTGGTAAAACTGTCAATGCCCACTGCTACCACCACCAACTGATCAAATTGCACTGTGCTCTGCATGAAAAAAGGCCGGATTATCAGCAAAGACACGACAAGCTGATTTTCCTCCACAACAATGTACCATCTCATGTGTCAACATTGGTCCAAAACTACTTGGAGACACTCAACTGGGAGGTGCTACCCCATCCCGCTTATTCACCAGACCTGGCCCCATCCAACTATCACCTGTTTTCATCGATGGGCCACGTGCTCTCTGAGCGGCACTTCGATTCTTATGAAGACGTCCGAAAACGGCTTGAGTGGTTTGCCATGAAAGAGAAGGAATTTTTTTGGCATGTTATCCAAACATTGCCCGAGAGATGGAAAAAATGAGTCGCTACTGAGGGAAAGTACTTTGAATAAATTTGTTTTTGCTTTCTAAGATAAAAACGTGTTTTTCTGACTAAAAAACAGCGGATTTAAGCTTATACATTTGGTATATCAGACTTTATTACTATTATTAAATGTTAAGTAATTTGGCAATTTAATAATTACAATTATTAAATTTAGCAAGAGATGGCACTTATCACCTGCCTCTAGTGCCAAATTACTTAGCATTTAATTAGTAGTAGTAATACATAGCCTAATATAATTCAGCAATTCTTTAGTCATAAATTAATAATGTGGAGTTGGTATTGCAATATCTGTGAAGTCATTTTGAAGTTTGTGTGAGGATTGTTATTAATTCCAGGCCAAACAGTTTGTCTTTTTTCACTTTCTCATATCAGCTTTAAATTCTTCTTTAAACCAATAGAACACACAAGTGTAAAATGAAGCAGAGATTTATTTAATAACAAAAATACAGTATGTAGTAGTAAAGAACTAACCTGTGTATAATGAACATTCTGGATTCCCAGTGTTTTCAGATGGATTTCTTTACATGCTGGAAAACCTTATCAAGGCTTTTCCTACTTGTAGCACACAACTTAAAAGTTATTGAAGGCTTCCATTTTTTAGCTTCCAAAACCTTTTTCTTGAAAGGTCTACTTAATGCTTAATGTTCTTTTTCCAATCAACAATATTGTTGATGCCAAATTGTCTTGATATACCATAATTGTTTGTTTCAACATGGCACAAGATCCTTCACATTTGAAATTGACATTAAAACTTTACATTGCATGTACTGTATAAAACACTATTGTATTTACCTAATTGTAGTTTTGTAGTCTTTTTTTCATCTTTGTTTTAGTTGTCATATTGGATAACTACAATTTCCACTTCCTCTTGGTGTTGACTTAAGTGGACTTGACTCACATGAGTCTGAATAAGTCATCATAGGTATAACTAGACACTGCAAGTTAAGTAGTCAGTTTTCTTCTGATCCCAGCTGACTTACATAGGCATTAATGTTAAAAAACTTTGGTTTACTCGACACTATTTAACTCATCACCACTTCATAAATAAACATACTTTTTCTGTCCCGTACTCATTTAGATGTCTAAGTCGACGCCCCTCCTGAAAAAATGAGTTCACCCCATACAGCTTAACATTACAGCATAATCCGATTTTGCATCTTCTCATCTTTCATTCATGCATTATTTGCAACAAGTATTTCACATTTCTGTTAGAAATGAATATCCAAAACCTAACAATGCTTACGCTGAAGGAGAAATATGAACTTGTATCTTAATTTGAAAGTAATAAAATTTTGCAAGCCGAATTTGCATAACAAGAAAACCATCCAAGAACAAACATTGGTGGGAATTCTGAAGAAAAAAGCGGAAATTAAGAAACTTTTTTTCAGGTCTTTGTTGCAGCTGTCTCGAAAATGCCAGAGAAAGTCGCCATACAAAGATGTTGAAGATGCTCTAATTTATTGGCTAAAGCAAATTTGTTCATCGAATCTTCCTAGGAGTATAATAACCAAAATGCATATTCTGTTCAATTAAAGCCTATTTTTTTTTACATCATTCCTCCGTTTTACTGTATAAGTCGGTTACAGCAAATTTATGCTCACATAGAAGACATCAATACAACCAGGAAAAGCAGCTTTTTAAATCAAATATAAATAGAAATTATTTTAGTTAAAGAACTTTTCTGCAAATAATTTTACTTGTAGCTTTGCAATGCTGAAATTATGGCTATTCATTTATAAGCTTTACTTGTTATACATAACATCATGCATATCTTATAACTGAGTTTCTAGTAAAATAAAATCAAAGTGCAAACATGTTGAAAATGTATTGAAATATTTGCAGATTTTCTTCTCATTGTGTTTTAATTTTGTTCAGTATATGAATAAAAGTTTTGTTTTGATAAGCAGTGTCACATACAACTTGTATCTTGTGCTTTGAGTATGTTTTAAAAATCCCTGACATAATGAGAACAGATATTACAATTTTATATTGCTCAAACCTATTGACAGTATCTTGTCTTCTGACTATATCCATTTTTACTTTGTTTTTCTTTTATATTTCTTTATTTTATTGTAATGTAATTTAACAACTACATTACAATAAAGAAATGGTGTATATTTATATATACACTAGCTGCAAGGAGCCGCTTCGCTGGGTTTTTATTTGTGGGCAAAAAGTAACGGTAGTGAAGATTAAGATAATTACATTATAGCCAATCTTACCCGTTTTCACATAATGCAAGAATTAGGTCCCCCATTTCCAGACTAATTAGAGACCTGGTCCCGATTCTATTTCTGAACGTCTCCTGTTCACGTCCAGTCAAACGAACTATTTTCAATGTTTCTGGAATGTTTACAATCGTTCTATAATCGAACCAATATTTGAATTTTATGTTCGAATTTAATTTGAATATTGTTTGAATTTAATTCGAACAAATTTGAACATAACATTCAAAATACAAAACCACTTTCAACCACTTTCAGCTTCATATTTCCTGCACCCTTATAGCTATTGAGACGCAACCCCATAGTGCACGAATGGAGACTTGGGGATACTACCACATACAAACACCATTCACGTGCAATGTGTAGTTTTGGCGGAAAAGTGAAATATAGGGACACACACGTCCATTTATATATATACATATACATTTTAAAAAAATAGATGTAATGTCTGTTTTTTTTCTCAAACCAGTAATTTGCTCTACACCAAAAAAGTCTCTTGTTTAAGACTAATGAAAGTAACTACTGTTATACAGCCACTTTCCTCAGTTTATGAAACATAACGTCAATGAGCCATGACTAGGACTCATGCATGTTTTATTTATGATGCATTTTACATTGTAAAATTGTTGCTCTGACTCAAAAATAAGAAACCTAGTACTGACCTAGCAGTTTTAGCAATAATGTATTATTATTAATTAAGTTATATTTAATTATTAGAATTGCTTGAGATATATGTAAAAAATTCTTAATCTAAATATTTGTCAATATTAGGTGAGAGTTTATTTCCTGAAGATGGGTCCAAATTGGAGATAGCTGTTGAGGATTGTAGTGGCAATGAGCAAGAATTACCTGTGGCAATGAATGGCACTGCCAATGTTGATTTGCCCTTGGACCTTCTGTCTCTTTCTCAGGATCAGGTTGAATCTGACACCCCTAATATTCAACAAACAGGTATAGTATTATAGTATGTTAAATATTTTAATTATATAAATTTGTATTTCTTTTATTGGAAAAGGATTTTTTATATTTACATTTGTTAAATATTTCTGACAATTTTAAATTAATACGGGAATAACCAGAAAATATTGGCTTATATCACACTGGTTCTTTTTTTTACGTTGTGACTCCTCTTTTCAATGTCTTGTCATCTTGAGAGAGATGTTTGAAATAAAAATTTAAGAGAATTTTTTGCAATTATACAGTTGCTTATACTACTACAAATAATACTACTACTAAAAAGACAAGAACAGAATAGCAGTAAGCTTGTTATGTCAGATGGTTGTTTAAATATATAACATTAGATTGGCCAGTTAAAAATAGCCAAATTCCAAATTGGCTAGACAAAATGTAAAGTGAGAAATTTATAGCACATTCATCAGACATTGGCTGATTTGTTTAGACAATGAGCAAAAGTTGCGAATTTACAAATTTTTCTTGTTTTGATTTTAATAGCTCTTTGGAAATAGAATAACACTAACATTGTCATAGTGAAAACTATTTGTAATGAAGTTGTTACAACATTCATAAATATTCAGTTGTTTGAATGGATCAACTAAATGATCATGTTATTGCCTTTATTAACTTGTTAATCCTTTCATGAGACTTGTACAAAAATTAAGGCTCATTTAATAATACACTTAATGTAACTTGATACTGAATCAATTGAAGATTTAAAATTTATTAAATTTTGAAATAGGTATCTATTATTTTAATTTATATTTAAATCAATTGAATTGTGTGTTTTTTCCCCTCCCTTTTTGATAATACATTTATATATGAAATTGATAAGTAAAATGTAAATGGTGAAAGTATATTTGGATATTTCAAAATTTGCCAGAAGTATGACCTGTTCAATAATTATTTTCAGTTTTAGAATGAATCAATTTGAACATAAATACAGTCGACCCCGTATAAGATCATTGATTATTCCATTTTATATGAATTCCATGTTGTACAAGTCACTTAAATTTTACAAATACGTGAGCTGTTCACAGCCCGGTACACGTATTTGTAAAATCTAAGTGACTCGTACAACATGGAATTCATATAAAATGGAATAATCAATGATCTTATACGGGGGTCGACTGTATTACCACACATAGAGAAAATCACTCATTTAATTCTAAATATGGTTTGGCAATCTAGTAATAAGTTAAGAACAGTAGTAATTTTGCCTTGTGAATAAATTGAGTTTTTAATGCTAAATTTAAAATTTTGTTTTAATTTAAATAATTTCATTTAGATGATATCCACTCTTCTGACGGGACCATTCCCCTTCCTCAGCTAAGAAGTCTGTTACAACAACAATTAGAGTATTATTTTTCCAGGTAAGATTTTTACCACTTGTAATACATCATTTGAATAGAAGTATTTTAGTCTCTGAAGTGAGCTAGTGTGTGTGGTAAAAAATTTATTAATCAAATATTGTTATTTTTAAACATTTGATTATACACGAGGGTGCAAAAGTAAGTATACAGTTGAGAATCTGAGAAATATAAATGTTTGGTGTTTATTATTATCTTTTATTAGTTCGTATTCCTTATTTGTGATTTAATTTGTATATAAAAATGTTTTTCTTCCTATTTTCACTTTTGCACCTCCCAGTATGTGTATATATCTAAAAAACGATCAGTAAGATTTGTTAGCATTTTAAATTTATTTTTAAATTATGTAATTACAAAAATAGCAGTTATTTGATATGGCACTCAAATTGTAAGTCTGCTTAAATTCTATTACTCCTTTGATAATAATTTTAGTACAGTAAATAATTAAGCAGACTTATTTGCATAATATATAGCAGTTTGGTGGCTATATACGTTTAATATAGCAGTTTGGTGGACTATATACAGTGGTGCCTCGTATAACGTACGCCTCGAATAACGGACGCTGCGAATAACGGACTTTCTGTTTGACCGTTATGTGACTCGAGCAACGGACCTGCTGCGAACAACGGACTTTCCGTTCGGCAGTTACGTGAGACGAACAATGGACTTTCTTCGAACAAGTGCGAATGATGTTTCCACTCTTTTGCCGTTGCCAATGACAATCTGCTATTTTTAGGATATATTAGTATTATTAGAATGTATTATTAGTATATCTGAAGTAGAAATGTAATGTAATATATGTTGATGATTTAAATAAACATTAAATGTAATGTAATACAGTATATGTTGACGATTCAAATAAACGAAATGTAATTGTGTAGATGCCGAGGTGGCGGGACGAAAAGAGGTTGTAAAAAACAAACGGAGCGAGAGTAGCTCGTAGAAGTGTTTAGTGATCTTAATTAATAAAGAATTATTCGTATCATATAATCTGGCAAGTTAAGTCATTTATAATGCATCATGGCTTCTAAAAAAACAGAAAGGTGATTTCAATTGAAACAAAGCAAGAAATCATCAGGAGTGAAAGTTGACAAAAACTTTCTTGTCGAATGGGGAGAGGTTCAGGAGTTTACCAACACTCATTATCCAAACAGAGCTGAGGCCAACAGGATCAATGATCTCTACGATGACACCTTTGTCCGTCATTTCCGACAGGTGTTAAAGAAGAAAGAGAAACAGACCACCTTGGTCATGTTTTTCAAGAAGCCAGCGGGCAAAAAACAAAGGATGGAACAAGAGAAGTTGACCCTGCAAGTTCCGGTAGCCTCTCCTGAATCTGACTCCGAAAAAAAAACAATAAAAAAAGACCCGCTGCAATGTGTAAAAAGTCTGTATCTGTACGAATGTGTAAAGAAAGTGTTCTTCCACCTCCTCCTCACATCTGACTACCCGGCATAATTGGTGTCTGCTCCATTTTCATTTTTTATGGTACAGTACGGTTATTTTATGCTGCGGAACGAATTATATGTTTTAACATGTATTTCTATGGGAAAATGCGTTTCGTATAACGGACGTTTCACTTAACGGACGTGCACCTGGAACGGATTAAGTACGTTGTACGATTTTATTAATTTTATTGCAGAGGTATATCCTGAAATAAAAGGTTGTCTTTATAAGTGAAAATTAACAGATGTAACTATACTACTTGCAAGTATAAAAGCTGTGGCACGATGTATTGTTTGAGAATTTTCCATTTTCTGTATCTTTAATGAATATCCATAATTTCTGCAACAAACCAATGCTTGGAAAATTGAATGTATGTACTGTACGTGTGTGCTTGGCAAGTGACAAATAATTTAGCCAAAGGAAAATATTTAACATTTGGCAAATGTGTGAACATGCTTTACATACATCTTTGTCTAATAATTTTTATTATTATTATTATTATATCTTATCAAAGATCAACAATCTCAATTGAAAATGGATTTTATAAGAAAAATATTAAATAAGTAAATCAGTAATAATTTAAATAAGTTTTGTGATAATTTTTTTATTTAATTTTGTGAGCTGTATTAGCTATAATTTAAATTTATTTTATATTTAACAGAGAAAACTTGGCCACTGATACCTATTTAGTTTCTCAGATGGATAGTGATCAGTATGTACCAATTGGCACTGTTGCCAACTTCAACCAAATTAAAGGCCTTACAAAAGACATTAATTTAATAGTTGAGGTTCTAAGAGGTAAGATTTTTATTAATATAAGTTAATATTAATATTGCAGTTATTCACTCATGATTATCTCAACTATATTGATAATTTCTTTTTATAAAAGTTTTTGTCACAGTATTGCATTTCAGAAATCTGTTTATAAATAATAGAAAAATTATAAATAGAAAACTTACGTTGAAGTTATGGAAATCATTTTGAAAGTTTCTTATTAACTATAATTTAGTGTTTTGGAAATACATTTGCAATAATGCTGTTTTCTAGTAGTGTTTTTAAGATGTAAAGTAATGCAACTTTAATATCTTGTTTTCTTTATTATTGTGTGTATAAATAGCAAAATTCAGAATTTTATTTTTACAATAGAGCATTAACACTTGCATCTGGAATGCTTTGAAATTCAATGCTTCCTTACAATAAAATTTTCTTGTGAATGTTGGGATATGACAGTGTTGGTTGCAACTTAGTGCTGATCTTTTGACTGAACCTGTTCTGGATATCTCTATTATTTACAGGTATACCTCGAGTTACGTCGTTCTCAATTATACGTAGTTTGTCAAAAAATACATGGAAAAATAAAAATCAAGTTTAAGTCATTTTCTGCACCACTCGATCTTGATAAATTTAATATAAATTAGTTTATTTTCTACTGTCGCAAGATAATTTTAATAACTGTATTTGTTATTTAGCCTTACAAAATCATCTTATATTATAATATCTTAGAACAAACCACATTCACAAATAGATTCTGCGATATACTGTAAACATTGCCAAATTGTAGACATGTACATTTACAAGTATGCACTGTATGTACATGAATTTGTAAATTTAGATCACTTTTTTCTGTACTATATTAAAAATTAAAATTTATTTGTTTGTAAGATTAAAATAGATTCTTATTAACAATATGTTATAAAAAATGCATTTATAAATAAAATATAGAACTGGGAATGGTTATTTGTGGTTTAGCCTAGTGACAAGTAAATTCGACCTTAAGTTGCCTCTCCTGGAACCAATTACCAATGTAAAGCGAGGTATACCTGTATTTTTTTTGTGCGCACGCACGTATTAGACTGTTTTTTTTTTTTCCCCTCTCTCTCTGTTTTGTGGTATTAGTCAGAATTCCTCCAGGTTTGATGTATGTTAAGGATTTTGTTTTTTTAATCTATTCAGTTGTTTATTAACTGAGCAGATGTGTAAATTATTCCAGATTTTTCATAATTATTTCCCCCTTTTTTTAACCCATCATTACAGAATTTTGGATGCTTTCAAAATTATTATGGAAAATTGAGCACAATTCCTTAACAGAAACATGCCATCTTATTTTGTACTATGCCCTAACACAAGAATGCATAAGAATGATGCTTCTATTGGATTCTTGGGTGTTCCATTGGATTCTTGGGCTGGAAGCAATGTGGATTGCCTTTCTTGTGGCTGGCAGGTATAAACAAAGTCAATGAAAAGTAGGATACAGGTGGTATATGCCCAGGATGCCAAAATTGTTAACATGGGCAAATTAATAAATTCATAGAAAACTATTGTATATGAGTATGAAAAATTATATGGAGAAACCTCCATTAACAGACACCTCTACTTAACCCTAGATAACTAATCATTCGTCCACATGACGCATCACCGCTCAAAAGTTAAATTCAGAAACTTTCCAACACTTCCTGCCGATCATTCTTTTTATACCTTAATAATTTGAATAAACAGTGTAGTGAGTACTATGTAACTTTGTTGCAAAGTCATGTACATTATGATGGCTGCAGATGTAAACAGTTGTATGTGATAAATGCCATTCCCTATTTGGGAAAAGGTACTGATTCTCAGAAACAAATATTGGCTACATTTTTTGTAAAGGAAATAACATCTATTTTACATGGAACAAACTGTAACATTACTATGGATAACAGGTTCACATCTGTATTTTTGGCAGATGAACTATTGAAGTCACCTTATAATTTGACCTTAGTTGGCACTCTTAGAAGTAACGAAAGAGAAATTCCTGAAAAATTAAAAAATTCTAAATCACGTGCTGTTGGTACTTCAATATTTTGTTATGACAACAATAAGACATTAGTTTCGTATGAAGCCAAGTCAAATAAAATTGCTTGTTTTGTCGACTATTTATGATCAACTTAACATAGATGAAAATACAGGAAAATCACAAATAATACATTTTTATAATAGTACAAAGGGTGCAGTAGACACAGTAGATCAAATGTGTTCAAATATGAGTCAAAACCAAAAGGTGGCCACTATGCGTGTTTTATAATATGCTAAACCTATTGGCAATGAACAGCTATGCTATCTATGTCTCTAATAATGTTAGAAACAAAAAAAACCGATGTCCCGGTGGGATCTCTTTTATGAAGATGGGAGACAAATTCATGGAGCCCTGGCTACAACAGCAGTTACAGACAGTGCATTTGAGGCGTGATATCAGAACCATAATACAGGATATTCTAGGTGATGTACCCAGTGTACAAGTCTTATTCATTCTGCTTTGAATCCGTGTAAAATATACTATTTATGTCTATCGAAAGCTCGATGAATGATAAAACACTGTTGCATGAAATGCAAAAATGCATTTTGCGGTCCCCATAATGTTAACATATGTAGCAACTGCGTGTAATCTTATTTTCCTAAATATTTTGTCCTTATTTAGTTCCTATTTATCCATACTATTGTGCCATGTAACAAGTTCCTATTGTAAACAATTTTGTTGATATTAATGTTTTTTAATGTGTAATCCGCTTGACAAATGTGTAGTTATAATGTAACTGAAAATTAAGTTTAGTTATCTATGGTTAATTAATGGACATTTTTACAATCCCTCATACCTTTCAAATAGGTTGTGTATAATATTTACCTCTGAATAAAGGATGCCATCGTCCATAACCTACCTTATGAAAACAGTTTTGTCTTCAATATAATTGTGTACAAAATATTTTAGAACTTATTCTTTGTTTTAGTTTTAATACTTTTTTATAGTACAAATTCTGACTTTAGGCATTGAATAAAGACTGGTTTAAAATAGGAATAGGAGAGGAGGCAGGTTGTAAAAAGCTGAACAATACTCTCTTATCTGTTAGAGATGACTAAACTGGTGAAGTTGTCAACCCCATTTATTGTCATAGATATTAACATTATTAAACTTTGTCTTATGTTTGGAATTAAGCTTATGGTACTGAGAAAGTATAAACTTTCTGAAGTTACTTATTCATTCGACAAGGCCCATAGTACAGTAGTAATGAAAAAGAATTTTAAGGTTATGACAGCAGTGTTTGTGGTATAAGTTCAAAGGTCATGTTACGAAGGCAATTTTCTAACCACATTAAAGTGTAGGAAGATATTCAATTTTCTGATTTATGATCTTAACAGGTTTATGGTGGCTTAAGTGTAATTTATAATAAATCATTTATTTAAAGCAAAAATGTGAGAAAATCTAGGTCTGAAACTTTTTGTAAAAAATTGATGAGTAAAGTTTATAACAAAAACCATTTTCTGTTCTTGAGCCATCAAGACTTTCATTTTTGAAGGAAGTTTCTGAGGAGAGATACTGATATCAACTCAACAAGGAAGTTCCTTGTTTCTCTCCTTGGTTGACCCAAATGGTCCCTGGTAAATGGACAAAAAATTAAATAAGGCCCACCACAACAGAAAGAGTGTGGAAATCTAATTGAAGAAGACTGTCATAGGGACACTTTCTTCCCTGGTTGTTTTCAGCTACCCTGCTGTCTAAAGTCAACCTTAGACACTTAAAGAAGATAAGAAAGATTGCCATTGAAAGGAACTTTTAAAGAAATATAAGTGGTATAAATTTTTAAATACAGGTGACCCCCGTATAACACGGCACTTCTATAGCACGGATTCACTCTAACACGGTTCGAGAATTGGTACCATCCCCCGTATAACACGGCACTTCTATAGCACGGATTCACTCTGACACGGTTCGAGAATTGGGTAAAACCCTCGTACAACAGGAAATGTAATAAATTTTTACATACTTAAGTAATAATAGTTCACGAAAATTATTATTTTCGTGAACTATTAGTACTTAAGTATGTAAATTTTCTCTTCTCGCCTTCTGTCGATACACGTGGTCCTTCTCGAAACTTGTTTCAATGTTGCCAGATCGCGACGCTTCTGCTTCTGATGTTGCCGAATGTTTTTCCCTTATTCCATACTTGCTTTATTCTTCATAAGTGCTTAGCACCATATAAGGAAATTTATAAAGACCTTTTAACTAGAAGCAAGCAATCTAAAATTACATACATTTTGCAAAAGGTAAAGCATGGATCTGAAGATAATGCAGAAAAATGCTCAGAGGATAAGGATAACTTGCCAAAAAGAAAACGCTCTCGGTTAATTAATAGTGTTTTTAGTGATGACGAAGAAAACATTGTTTAATTTATATTAATATGTATCACTTAAAAAAATTTAATGAAGATATTTATCTTAATTATGAAAATATACTAGCATTTTTTTTAATTTTTGGAACCTAACCCTCCTTTTCGTATTAGTTCTTTGTTTCGTATAACACGGATTCGCATAACACGGCAATTTTTTGGAACGTAACTACCGTGTTATACGGGGGTTACCTGTATTGTAAACTCTCTCATTAGTTATGAAATAGGTTTAGAATATTTTGAGAAGGTCTAACTAAAGTAAACATTACCTTGAATCTAATTTTATTGTCATTGGTTTCAATTTATATTTCACTCATATTTCGAAAGTTTGTTATAATATAAAAATTATGATGCATAGTGACATCTCATATCAAAAACATTTTGATGCAGAAATGAGTATGTTTGGGGTCAACGGGTTAGGTCAAATGAGGTCAACACAAATACTCTGGAACAACATTGGACAGGTTAATGTTAATAAATTTTAATCTTGTTAGATGTCAAGTACGTTTGATAGATTTTTGGTGTAACTGCATTGGATTATCCATGTTTCCTTCCTTAAAGTCCAGAAGTTTAAATGTTCATTTGTGTCTTAGTCTGTGAAATTGACTAAGGAGTGTCAGGAGTCCTGATTATTAGAGATTGGGGTTTAATCTTATGGGATATAAATGGTCATCATAAATGTTTGAAAAATTACATCTATTTGATAACTACAAAGTAAATCTGAAGATCACTATATTGATGTTATTAGTTGCTTAGATCATAAATAATAATATAAACGCAAGAATACCAAATACACTTCTTATCCCTTGAAGTAGCTAGTAAATTGCTTTCGTAATTCGACATTCAAACTTTCATCGCCTAAACCCACCTTTGTCTATCCTTCCGTTCATAATAACAGTTTCATTTTTCTTTTTCTAATTCTGCTCAGATTGTTCTTGATGGAGTTAATAAGTAACATTTTACATTTTGTAATTTTTATGTTCCATTTAATTAAAATACCCTATACAATTTGTTTGCTATTTAGAATTAAATTAAAATGTGATTTTGCAGCTGAAAAGATAAATAATATACTTTGTCCCTGGTGCCAAGTACTGTAGCCACATACGTAGATATAAGGATAGCTTTTTTTCAAGCACTGTCTCAATTCTATCAAGATCAGTGCCACTGTTTCTAGGGTAATTTCAACCTCTCGGGATAATGTTTAGGATAGTCTTATATTTAGGGTAAAATTGCTGTGATTTGATATTACTCATTGCGCCACAAGTTTTTCCAGAAAAAGTTTTAGTCTAAAACCATTGTTTTCCCTATAACTGGAGGGTTTTAGGATAGAACAACAGAAGCTAAAGAAATAAAGCAGATTTGTGCTAAGTACATGGGTGTACACTGTATATTACACCCAAGTAGAACTTTGCTTTTCTCAACCTTCATGCCATTGAGTCATTGGCACTTTCCACATCAGATGTAAATTAATACTTCTGATAAAGCCTAAAAATGTTAAGTCATTTTAGTTATTAAAATTTTTAAAAACAATGAATTAAGAATTGTTCTGATTATTACTTCACAATAATAGTACAGGGATCTGTCATAGAATTGTTTCTTGTTTTTTTTTTTAATCCGAGCATGAGCGCGATGGTCGAACTCAGAGAGTTTTCTCAATTTAGGGTAATCTAGGTAAAACGAAAGCGCTGTCAGGGTAATTCCACCAGAAACAGGCAGCAGCACTGATCAAGATACAACAGCCATTCAATGTCCCAGTAAAACAATTTGTTTACAGTGAAATTTATTTTTGTAAATGTTTAAATATACATACTGTATTGAGAGACATTGAAATATAATTAGAAAAATTATAAAAATCTTGTAAGAAAAAAAATTAAAGTTTATTCATTTGAAAAAAGTTGTCTAAATTAATATTTTAAAAGTATTGTTCAGAATATTTTTGCATTAAAAAAATTTATATAATCTTTAGAATCCCCCCATGTTCAAGTTGATGATTCTGGAAAGAAGGTACGCCCAAGCCATAAACGTTGTGTGTTGATTTTAAGAGAGATTCCAGAAACAACACCTGTAAAAGTATGTTTCTATCAAGTAAGATTTTATTATATTCTATAAAAAATATTAATTGTTTTTAATATAATTACAGGAAATAGAATCTCTATTTGACAGTGAAAACTGTCCAAAATTTGTAAGCTGTGAATTTGCCCATAACAACAGTTGGTATGTAACATTTGAATCAGATGAAGATGCTCACCGTGCTTATTGCTACCTTCGTGAAAAAGTCAAGACTTTTCAGGGAAAGCCAATCATGGTAAATCTTAATTTAATAATAAATTGTCATTTGGCCTTTTCATGAATTTAACTGAATTTTGCAAAATTAAATTTTTGGGTTTTTTTTTGTTACCTTAGTATGTTTCATTTCAGGTAATATACAGTAATGCTAATAATAGAGAAGTTGTGGCCAGCGTTATAAACACGAAAACGTGTACGTGGACGTTCAGCACCATCTTCCTGTAAGTTTAGAAGTTTGACTGTGACATTTGGAACATCGAGCATGATTCCACTGATGTTCCAAACACCATTGTCAAACTTTTATGCTTACAAGATGGTGGCGCTGAACATCTGATGTACACATGTTAAAATTGAAAACATCGGCCACAACCTCTCTAATAATTATTGAATGTTAATAAAATTTTTTAATATAAATTAGTTACGCTGTTAATGTTGATTGCCATAAATTTAACTTATTGTATATACTCATTCAAATTGAATGTAAATGCTAACTTAAATATTATTTCAGCTCTTAATTGTAGCATTATATGAAATAATATATGATTAAAAGACAGATTTTTTTACAATGTAATTATATAATTAAACTTATTATATTGTTCAAAATTTCACTTTTAATTTATTTTTAAAGTCAAAAGTTCCTCAATAAAATTACAAAATTGAGTAGACAAAACTATGAGGTTAAACATAGTAAAATGTTTTTGCAGTTACAATTTCTTATTTTTTAAAACCTAAATATTAATTAAAATTTAATGTAAAATTCAAAAAAGAATCTATACAAACTAGTTTTTTTTTATATATAGGCCCGTATCAAGGCCAAGTCCATTACTCGTGCCTCCTTCATTCAGCCATCCAAAAATGGCTTGCGTCAACCTGTAGAATCAACGATGTATCTAAATCAACCACAACAGCAGCAGCAGAGATACAATTATGGAAGTATACCTACAGTACCATATAATAATCAACAAGTAAGTACAAAAATTATAACTGAAAAATTAAATTTTATATTGGCAAATTTTTATTTATATGATACTATTGGAGAACTTGACATGAAACTTTTAAAGTATGCACACTGAAACTAAAAATATCCAGCAGACACAAACTAATAAACTAAATGAATGTTTTTAACTGTTTTAAATTGTCATGTTTTAGTTAAATTATGATTGTTATTAATAAAACTTTCCAATTGCATGCATAATCAAAGACAAGCAAGCTTCTTTCCAATGTACAGAACTGTAGTTCTTTCCATTTCAAAAATTGTATTCTGTTAACATTCCATTTAACTTAACCTGAGGATTATGGTTTAAAACTACTGAAAATGTATGTTTAGTTTATTAAAGTCTGTTTCTGCTGGATATTTTTGGCATCAGCATGTTTATTTCTAACAATTTTTATTCAGACATAGTTTAATTAATTATCATATTTTGAAATATTAGGTTTTCTGTTACTACAGCATAAAATTTTATCAAAAAGAATTCTATCTAGATACTTGGATTGAAACTGTTGTTGACTTTTCATTGACTAGTAAATAAGAAATTGTGTGTATATTGTAATATTTTACTGTAGTAGCCATTGTAATATATAATCATATATTCAAATCTATGTTGCTGTTTATATATATATATAATGTTATGGACAAAGTGATCAATCGAGCATTATGAATGACCAAAAAGGGCACGCAGTGTAATAAATATTCATTAATTTATCAAATTGACTGGTCATTATGAATACTGCTATCACCTAGTCGGGCAAAGTGATGATAATACGTTGAAAAGTGATAATCTGACATACACTAGCCAATTGGCACTCTGAATTGCTGATTGTATCGTGTTGAGTGCATATTGCATTTAGTACAGTGATACCCTGGACTTGTGCGATAGGTGGGACCTAGCGATAACCGCGTAAGTCAGGGTATAATTTTGCAATTTGTGTAAAATCCAAGTCGGATGTATGTAAGCTAATAAATGCTCTCGTTAATCTTATCTTGTCATTTGATTTGTTCACGGTTACAAGAAATCACCACATAGTCTCTCCAGTCTCCGTAGATATAAATAACACAAAATAAATTGTGGCTATGTGTCGATTCCGCGTGACAAGTCCGAACATGTTAGCAGAACAATAGTGTGAGGGGAGTGAGTAATCTAGAGTTGCGTGGCGCTCAAACAAAAGAGGAATCAATTTGAAAATCGCATAACTCTGGGTTCGCGTAAGTCTAGGTATTACTGTACTGAATTTTAATTGTGCGACATTTTAATTTCATTAAAAAAAATCTCCACTTATTCCATTTCGAAATATTTATTTTTTGTGAATTATTTCAAGTTATTTAAAAAAAAACATGTAATGTTTTAAAACTAATTACTATTAACTATATTAATTAAATGGTAATTTTACCTATGTGCACCGTAATGGCGGCGGTCGCAACTGTTTGTGCTCCCGGCAGATTCCTCCCAGAGGGAAGCCACTGGCAGGCTGCCGACTGTTTAACGTCACTAGATATATGTTTACCGTCACTAGATACATACTAGTTATTGATATGTGTGATCAAGAACTACTGTGAATTAATATCCAGTGATATTACAGTATGCGGCCTGCCAGTAGCAGCTCTCTGGGAGGAATCCATCAAAAGCACAAGCAGATGTGACTGCCACAAATTCAGTACTAAACGCAACACGCATGTGCAACTCAGATGCGAGTGCTGATTGGCTAGCATATTTTGGATTATCACTCTTTTACGCATTATTATCACTTTTCCCAATTAGATGATAGCAGTATTCATAATGACCGGTCAATATGATAAATTATTGAAATTTATTACAATGCCCTTATTAATCACTTTGTCCATAACATATATATAAAGTCCATGAAGTGAATAAAGTTAAGCTTAACTGGCTATCCTAGTTTTTTCAATGAAGCAAGTAACAATTTATTTATTTTGAACTTTTCTCACTCCCATTTTGGATAAAGTAAAGAACAAAGTTAGTTTTATTTTACCTGAATTATTACAATTTTTTCATCATAGGTTGGATGGATAAAAGATTTTTTTTCAAATCTAGAATTTATTATGCTATTACATGAAACAAAATGAGAATATAATATTACTAATTTGAAGATGATTTTAATATTTAATTTTTAAAATGAATAATGAATAAATTTAAATTTCATTAATTTTAGGTATATCCTCCTTTTTATCCTCCAACAATGTTGCAAGCTTGGGCTCCAGCAACTCCAGCTTGTTTTGATTTGGGTGCAGTAAGTAAATTCTTTATTATTGTTTTCTTCAAATGTTCATGAATTAATTAATATTGTACACTTACCTGAAAAAGACTTGGGTGTAAAAAAATACTGGCCAGAACTTAATGTAATTATATAAAATATAGAAATTATTGCTTCAGTATAATTAATAAATTTAATTGGCACCAGCATTAAGTAAGAGAGACATTGGGAGCATAAACTGCATTATGAAAGTACAATTTTAAATTGATTATATTTGTGAAATTTCAACAAGCATTCATAAAGTTTATTGTGCTATAGATTGAGCATCATCAGTTTTAGATGAATTTTTTATACATAGTTAAATGTGTATGTCAATGTGTGGTTGTTTTCATGCTATCTACAAATAACAAAATATCAGTGAATTTTTTAAAAAGTAAATATTATGAAAAACTCCTGATAGGAGAAGAGAATTCTTAAGTTCTGTAGTCTGTTCTTTGTATTTTTGAACATTTAATCCTGTAAAGAAATATTAGCAGTAATAATTTTAAATTTAATAGTTGTTGAGATATGTAAATTGATTCACAATCAATTTACATATATCTAAATAACTTGTATAGATATTTCAATCAATTTTTCAAATGTTATTACTGAGATGATTCAATTAAAGATGATCAGATTTGTATGTACACAAAAAGTAACTGTGATAATTTTTTTTACAGCACTGTATCTAGTAACATTTAGAACTAAGTGTCATAAAATGCAAGTTTTGAGAATTAAACATATGAGATAAAATTTTTAAAAATATTAAGTTTTTAAGTTAAAAGAAATATTGCTTTTCATATATTTTTATCCAGTTTAGCTTATGAATAAACTTAACTGATTTAATGAAGTTTTTTCCCTCTTTAATACAAATATATTTTTTAATTGTTTGGCCAAAAAATTCTTTTCTTTCACAAGTTTTCAAGTATTTTTATAAGAATTTTTTCTAAAGCATACAGAACATACTGCAAGTTTAATTTCAAGTGAATTACTTTAAAATTTCACTAAGTTCAACTGCATTGTTAATTTGCATTAAATCAAAACTGTCCAAGTCCCAAGTACTGAATATATGGTTTTTCACATAATATGGTCTAGGTTATATCAAAATATTATAATTGTATAGTTCTAGCTTGAATCTATTTTTTGTTTACCTGCCACCATTTGACAGGTCTGTAATCTTCATTTTCACTTGTATTTACACAGAATACAAGAGAAAATGAAGAATACAAATGTAGTATTTCTTTATCTTAATTATCTCCATGCCAAACACAACAATTTGCCATTACAACCTTGTATCATCATCCTTTTACGGATAGTATATTTACTGATGTTCTGATTAGGACATAAACTTGCATCGATAATGCACTCAAAAGCACCATTAACTGTAAACCTTTTGCGAACAGATTTCTGAGAAATGCCTTGACAATGGGAAATTTATAGCTTCAGAAAAATTTGAGAAAATTTGTTATTAAACTTGTCAACTCAAAGTGGGAAATTTTTTACTTTATAAACTTCAATTCAGTGAGGTTTTACTATATATTGCTTTCCATTGACATTTATATAGAACAGTGTTTCTCAACGGGGGCAATATTGTCCCATGTGGGTGTTTTTTTATGTTGAGTGGGCGATTAGTAGCAATTTATATTTTGGGGGCAAAAAACAATTTTCTGCGCAATATAGTAAAACATCATATTAAGAATAATTTAGATATTTTATTCGTTATATTGTACAATAATTAAACAAAATAACATTATACTAGTCACTAGTCCATTCAATGCAGTATGAATTTGGCATTAGCCTTGGCCCTCAGCATCGGAATTTTGAACTGAAGGGGGCGATACTATGTAACGGGTTTGTTGAAGGGGACAACGATTTGTTAGAGGTTGAGAAACACTGATATAGAATGACTAATTACCTCCTAGTTTTTCTAATAGGGTTTGGATCCTGGCTACTTCAAACCATTCCAGTCATTTCATTTGATTATCGTTAAACCACTTACTTGTAACATGCAAGACATTGACATGTTATGTTGTCGTGATGAAAGCAAAAATTTTGCTCAGCAATTTTTTCCTCAAATGGTAATAAATGGGTTTGATGTACTGTAATCCAAAAAATCTTGCTGCTACTATAACCGAACTTGTTTTTCCATTGAAGCCAAAGCTACTTATATTATTACTAAAAATAGTCATCATGATGGTGCTTTTTTTTTTCATAATGCATTGTTTTTTCAAAGACAGATTTTTAATAGTTTTTAAATTGGTGCCAAAACAAACGTGCGAGTAAACTAAAATTTTGAGTCATGTAAGGTAAATGCCACTACTAACAATTGTGGTAGTGGCATATCCAATTATGTACTTTAATGTGATTTGGTTTCAGTTGTGGCTTTCTTTTTAAATATTTGGAGTATGTTGCTTTCTTTTCCATATTGACTATGGTTTGTGAGACACTTTACTGCATATCTTGTTTCTGTTGCAAATCTTATGTCAAGAGATGATTTAATTGCAAGTCATTTTGCAATTTGTCAATTTTGATTTGTATTCAGGCTTTAATTTTCCAGTGGGATATTGATGTCAGTTAATATATTTTGAAATAATCCTTTTGTCTCAACCAATTTTACTTGCGTTTTCTGTTAAAGATGCATTTGAATCTTGTACTTTTGATGATTTCTTTATTACAGTCTACTGAAAAGTCTCTTCTTCAGTTTAAAGAATGTTCAAATTTTTATGATACAATATATAAATATTTAGCCTACACAGAATTCAGAGATGGTTTGGCACAGAGCACTCAATTAACCAATTTATTTAAAATTTTTTAATAATTTATCGTGCATGTTGTTTTTAATGTTTAACTTTTTCACACAATTTTTCTTAATTCACAAAACAAAGTAGGTCTTTGCATGGAAATATGTATAAATTTTACTTCATGAAACCTAATACTGTAAAATGTAGGATTGATAACTTTTTATCATGCTGTTCAAACATGAATCTTAAGAGCTTGAGTAAAGGAAGATTCTAAGTAATGAACTGTAAATGAATCATAAATATGACTATGAAAAGCGGGTTAACCTAATAGCTGCTTATGATCAAAGAAAGAGCTGTTTTTCTTATTCCCATTTTCTATCATTATATAGTAGACTCCATATATGAGAATTTTGTCTACAGCATTTTATTAAAGTTTGTCCCTTTTTTTTTCCCAAATATAATTACATTCTTTCAATTAGGACTTGTTGGACTGCAATTTTAAAATTGCAGACATGTAAATTTCCACTGACAGACTGCCTGTCTGTCATTAACTCTTTAAACACAAAATTGGTTGATTGAAAAGTTGTTAGACTAGTTTTGCTATACAAGTTCTTGTAGCCTAAGGAGTAAAAACAATTTAGTCATTAGCAACAGAGGTAAAGTGAGGTTTCAGAGCTTACTTAATTAATTAATCTTCAGAACATAGATAAATTAAAGTTGATACCAGATATGGAAAGCTTGGGTCAGGAGTCCCCAATTAACTATATACAAACTTTTAGTATGGACCAGAAGTCATATGATTTAAATTCAAAAATTTTTTCCAGAGGAGTTAGTTAGATGATTAGCATGACTGTTGTTAATAGGAAAAGGTGTAAGTGGTGTAAATGGGCAAGACACTACTAGAATTGAGAGCATATGAGGGGTGTCCAAAAAATGAAAGCTTGGCTGTAATAAAGGGATAAAAACTGGTAATGGTAAAGTTTTATTTAGTAATTGGTACAAGTCATTTTTGTCCTACATAGTCACCAATATGATTTAAGCACTTGCCATAGTGTGACACTACTTTTTGAATTCTTTGTCATAGACTTCTACTATTAGTGACTGCTTCTTTCACCTTATCATCTGTTTCAAAATGTTTTCTACTCAAAAACTTTCAGCTTGGGAAAGATGAAAGTCATGGGGAGGCTAAGTTGGCTCTGTATGGTAGATAGTTGAAAACTCAAATTTTTGAAGCACAGCTTGAGTGGCTGAAGCACAGTGTTTTCGCATGTTATCTTTTTTGATTAAGCATTAAATGCCATTTTCTCATACTTGCTTCATTCATAATGTGATCTCTATATACTTCTGTTATTTGCTTATGAACTTTCTTTTCATTTAGAAAGTGAATAACACTTTATATTTGGAGAGATTTTCAATATTTGTGCACATTTTAACCCTTGACAAAACAGTAACAATAAGCCTGCTGTTGTAACTGTTACCAAAACTGCACATATACTAAGTTAACACATCAGAGAACAAACTGACTGTGAATCAACAGTGGTGATTCATTTGCACAAAGTGCTATATGCAAATATCTTTTGTTTTCTGGGTGTATCTTGTTTTTTAAATCGAATAAATTAAAACTTGTGGACTGGCATTGTGACAATGACAATAATTTTGCTTGTATTAATCTGAAAGTTCATGAACAGAATTCATTGTTTTACATTTATTTGAATTGTAAGGTGTACATGCTATTCCTCTATTTCAGTGCTCTCAACTTTTCTGAGGTCATGGAGCATCATTTCTGTACTTTCTATTGCACAGAGCATTAGCATCAATATGTTAACTAATCAGTACATAATTTCATGTTTACTGTTTTCCAAAATAGTGAAGCAGTAAACTAATAAACTATATTGTGTTGAATAAAGTAGGAATGTGGAATGATATATAAATAAATATGTTGTAGTACATTGCAATAAAAAGTAAAATCTCTCTCATGGAACACTTGAGGCAAGTTTACAGAATACTGGTTGAGAATCACTGTTCTCTTTTATACACTCAACAATACCTTTTATACAATGGAGTGTCTTCTAGACAGTTTGACTTTAATTTTTGTGAACAAGAAAGCCCTTGAGAGAGAACTTGTAAAATCTGTTGTAGATAAGATATATACTATTGTGAGAAGTAAAGCTATTGAAAACAGTTCCTAACACAGAACTTTCATTTGGGAATCTGCCTTAATTTTAAAATTAAATTTGGTAAATCTCCAACATTAGCATTACTGGGAAACTGTACATTGTCTATTTTAATTACAGGCTACTAACTTTTACAATGATTTTTTATTTTTTTCTTCATAAGCATGTTTTTCTAATTTATAAATTTTTATATTTCTTTATTTTATAGTCAGTAAAAACATTTTAATTGCAAAATCTTTGTACAAATTTTAAATATATCCAGTGTGGTTTATTTGTCATTTTCCTGAAGATATTTTAAAATATCAAATGTATTGAATTAAAAATACTGTTTACTTAACATTAGAAAACTGATTTCACTTTTTTCTTCAGTTTTTTTCTTAAATGAAATAATAAACTGCTTCTTCGATTATTTCATGTAAACAATTTAACATTTTTGAATTTACAATTTTTGATACTTGTGAATTCATAAGGATGAAAGATTTTGTGGGATGTTTATATACACTATTTGTGTTAAAAAAATTTTAATATGGCTGGCCATGCAGCTGAAAATATATCAAATAAAGTTTTTATAATAGCCTGCTAGCTATGTAGTAATGTCAGCCTGATACGAGAGTAAAAACGTATTTTTTGGATTGTTTGTAAAGTAATTTTGTTTTTTTTTTTACCACTAGACGGATTTGTCATATTTTTCTCGCCATATTTATTCTAAACTGTATTATCGTTATATATTTTGACAGCTAGCATTTTAACGCTTATTTGTAAAAAAAAATTGTTTGATTTTGTGCAATCGTTTATTTTTTGTGTCCCATCAAATACAGAAGATAGAAAGCAGCATTTTCGGCATATTTTGCTCTTTTATTACTGAAAAAGGTAAGAACGCTGTTCAAGCGAGAAAAAAATTGTGAGACATGTATGGATAAGATGTATTGACAGAATGACAGTGTGAAAACTGGTTTACAAAATTTTGTTCTGGCAATTTCAATATTGAAGATGCACCACGTTCTGGATGGCCAGTTGAAGCCAATGAAAACAAAATAAAGGTACCGATTGAAGCAAACTGCCGAATAACAACACGTGAAATCACTAAGAGATTAAGTTTGTCAAATTGAACCGTTTATGATTACTTGAAACAAATTGGTTTTGTGAGTTAGCCGAGGGTACAAATCCGTAGAATTTGTACTACTTAATCAGCACAGATTAAGTGAAATCTGTTCTTGGGAGTTAATGGATCGGGAGATCCATCTCTAGTCGAAGGATGGCATTAAGGACATTTAAAAGGTATCCAAATTTTTAGATTCAGATCCATGTCAGGATGATGACACCAGTTAATCAAATTTATTATACACGGATTAACACGTGTTTACAAATCAATTTGAAGAGGACCAAACATTCCTACCCAGACATAATGTGACAGAGCCTCAAACATAAAATATCGAAAATTTAATAAATAAAAATGCAAAATTAAATACCCAAATTATAATTAAGGAAGTCGTGAAGAGAGAGAGATTACATTTCTAGTTAAGACATACTACCTCAATATATGTATATTTTCTTCTGTATTTTAGATTCTGTGTGAATGTTCTTATCTTTGGTTTGTTCTTTGGCGGCACTTCAATAAACATTTTCTTCTATTTAAAAACTTAGAAATGACAAACTTTGTATGAACTACGGGAGTCAAATATGGGCGTTGGCCATGGGGAGATATGGAATACGTCCTTCTCCTCTGGAATTTCATGGCGTACTCCCGAATAATACTAAAGATCCCCCCCTTTTTCGATGTTTTTCTCCAATGAGAAAATTGTATTATTTCCACTTGTTTAGGAAGAGTGGGGGTTTACAGAGGGGTAACTGGACTGTATGTGACTCAAAATTTATGAAGATAAGAGAAAACAAAAAGGGTGTAGAACTTCCATTGAGGAGGAAGTGAATTTTACCAGTTTCCTATGTTTTTAGCTTAAAATTTTTCTTCTAAAATTAGAAATATTTCTAACATTTATGGATTTGACATAAATTTTCAATTAATAAAGGGGGGTGTTCAGAACTCAGTTTTGTTTCAAAGCTTGATATATGGGTTCCACATGTCCTTAGAGAGATGCTCTCTTAGGTGGGATTAAAAAAATTTTTTTTTTTTTTGGAGCGTTTACCAGACAATTTAACAATTGATTCGAAAGTGTACTGCCGTTGAGTAAACAAATTGAGTAATATCATCAAACAGAGAAGGTGGCCAGAATTGATCGACAAAACAGGTTTAGTGTTCTACCACGATAATGTCAAATTTCACACAAGTTTGGTGACTCGTCAGAAACTGTTATAACTTAGATGGGACGTGCTATCACACAACCATATTTGCCAGATCGAGCACACTCAGATTATTATTTGTTCCAGTCTATACAAATTTTTTTTAACTAAGACAATGTCAAAAATCACTAGGATCAGTGTTTTGTAAGCAACAATCAAAACTTTTATGAATGTGAAATCATACTACTACCAGAAACGATGACAACATGTATTTGATCAAAATGGTCAGTATATAATTTAATAAAATATTTATTAATATTGACCATTTTGGTCAAATACCTGTTGTCATCATTTCTGGTAGTAGTATGATTTCACATTCATAAAAATATCATGGATAGTGACAATATTTTGACCCATAATATCTCACTCATACTGGATTATGGCAATGAGGCTCCATCAGAAATGAAAATAATTGTGGTAGTTTATATATCTGGTATTGCTAATTTACGTTGAATAATTAATCAGTAATTAATATTAAGTAATCTAATTACTAATGTTACTGTAGATAGTTACCATATATATTAAGCTTTTGACACAGAATAATATGAATATTACTGTTTAAAACTGGTATGTATACATACATTTGGATTATATAATAAAATGCTTAAAATGTGTATTTGATTTGTAGAATTTGATGCTATCTGTTAATAAATTTATTAAATTGCAGGTATTTTCATTAAATGGGCTTGCACCTCAAGCTTCTTTTAAACCTATTGGTAATAATGGCAGACACAATCTTCATATGCTAAGAGGAAGGTAAGGAATTTTGTTGTATTTTGTTGAACAGTATTTTGCTGTTTTATTAATAATACCTCTACTTTTAGGGGTTCAAAATCATATAATCGTATGCATCAAAATTATGATACTGACCAAGGTAGTCGATTGTATGACCGCAGTCAGTCGTTGCCTTATGTTCGTCAACAACATACCATGATGAATGGTACTTCTGGTACATTGACTTATTTTCCATATGCCTTTAATTCTAGAAATCCTTATGCCTTTGGACTAGATGTTCATGATATATTTGCATCAAATACTCAATATTCTAAAAGGCAAGACTCGTATTCTTCCCTTTATTCACATACATCTCATGCACAGTCCCAGACATCCAGTCAGTCTAGGAATTTTTCAAAGCAGGAAGTAACTGTAGGTGCCAGTCATCCAACTCCAGTGCAAGAATCAAGGATAGCTTCTGAATTAGTAAAAGAATTACCAGGACAACCACAAAGGTTTGTATTAAATTTTCACTTAACCTGTACTCTTTGTGAGGTTATAAGAGTATATTTGGTAAACTTTTAAACATTATATTGATATGGTGATGAAAAAAATCTATTCTAGAGGTATTCTTTGGTCCCTTGTCTTTTTATCTTCTGTTTTACTCTGCAAGCTTATTTTTCTTTCTTTTCTTTTTCTTTGGGAAACACATTTGAAAATTTAATGTATTACAGCATTATTTGTGAATCATAACAAAAACTAAGTAAACATACTAAATATTAAAAGTAATTGACAAGACTATATCTTATTTATAAAATCGTACTGCCATTTTATGTCAAGAGTTGATATTTGGCACAGAGTATTAGGTGCCCAAATCATTTGTGCATAAAAAAAATCCAGACTTGTAGGTAATCAGGTGACTTAGAACCGAGTCAAAATAAAATACAAAATGGCAATCCTCTTCTACAAACAGGCACGTCACCCCACCAAAGTCAAATGGGGGAGAGTACCACCCACAGTCATTATAAGAAATGAACTCTTCTGACCTTAGGACTGAACACGTAGTTTCTTCTATGTTAAATAAAATTTGTAATCTAATTTTGTAAATTTGGGAGTGCTTCAAATATGACATTAAAACAGTTTTATGTCGTTACAAGTGGGTATTTTTAACATTATCTAGTATAGTAAAATCGTGGGACTCATGAAAATTTGATGTTATATTAGGGTTGTCATTACATCCGATGACGTTATAATCGGGTTAAACTGTATATTGTTTGTGCAAAATAAAAAAATAATTTCAGATGATAAAATAGCCACGATTTTTTTTTCAAAAACAGAAAATTTTCGTTACACATCAACAAAAATTCAACCCTGGCCAACACACAACGGAGAGAAATTTCGAAATTGGATAGGTTATATTTCATTGAAAATGTGTCGTGGCCAGTGAAGTTTGAACGATCATGCCCAAAAGCGATATCAAAGATGATTGGAGAACGAGACCCACCTTGAGTGTCAAAGTGATTCCACTTAGAAATGAGTCTCCGAGTCATAGTCTTGTCCCAAATACGGTTTTGCCATTTTACTTGTTTTATCTAATATATTTTTTGAGACACCGCAAAGTGTTGACACTAGACATTGGACTTTTTCACATCCACTTTATTTTCTTATGTCCTTCACAGTTCTTAAACTAATTATCCCAATTGCCAATGGTGTTTCAGGTATAACATAAAGGAGGGCATAGTTTCAACACAGAGAAAATTTTATTTAATATTATTTTCAATTAAAATATAATTTTTGTCTATACTTAACTGCTTTACCGAAACTTAATATTTTTGTCGACTACCAGCCTCAATTTAAAACTTCTGGTCAAACCAACCAAACACTGGCTGGGTGGCAACCCTAATGTCACCATATCTTCTAAAATGGGACTGTAATACTGACTGAATGCAATCTCTCATTGCTGTATGTGAAAGAAAAGTCCATCTTGACAGACAGACAACCTCATGTATGTGGGATGTCGTTTATTCTCTGTTTCATAGACACATACAGTTTCCAATAAACTAATACACAATTGTTAATATTGTAATTTTAAAAACAAATTTTGATGGTGTAGGATTTGTTTAAAAGATTTGTTGCTGTCAGATGTAAGGATATGTCATCAGCTAAAGTTTATAAGATGATAGTTGTAAATGACTTCTTTCAGATTACCTCATATATCAACATTTATCAAATTTGTTCGTTCAGACCCACTAGTTTTTGTTAATGTCATCCCATTGAAACCTTTCGGCTTCAGTGAGATGAACTTGACAATGCCAATTGGAAACTGTCCTGATGTAAAAAAATGTCAGCGACTTCTTAAACATCTCCATAAACACTCCCCCAGATGGGAATTTGATTTTCATTCAGCATTTGTTGCCTGGTATGACTAAAACCCAAGAAGAATTGTTTAATAATGTATGATAATTGTGGGTTGTAGATTTATGGTTAGATTTGTAGTGCAGTACATTGTAATAATATACAGTGTCTACAAGAATAAACAAATGTTTAAACAATAAATGTATTGTGTATTGTTCTGGGCAGCATCAGGGATGAGAAATGTTAGCTAGTTTCTAGAATTTTGCTACAACTTTTTTTAGTAAAATTAGTTAAAATGTTACAGAAAATTTTCTCCCAGCTTATACTCTGTGTCCACATAATGGTACTGAGCACAGCTGTTGTCTCTATTAGCTGTGTATATTTCTAATACATCAAAGTATGAGTGAATTAAGGTCATTGATGGGTCCAACAATTTTAGCTTTGCCCCAATTTGTATAGTACATCAAGTTGGCTAACATATGCTGCTAGGACTGTATTGTCCAGTTTCTTGTTAACTGCATACTTGTGTTTTTTAATATTGTCATCTATTTTTTTATCCATGTTGATGGTATTGATAGTAACAATGGGCAGTTGATCAGATATAATTAATGAATTATAATACATGCAGGGTTTCTACATACCTGGAAAGTCAGGGAATTTGTCTGATTAGCTGTCTTGTTGATTTCATTTGTGGATTATGGCTGACCAAGTGTAGCCATCTGCAGGCAGCAAGAAGTAATGCTGCAACCTTTATTATGAATATAGCAGAATCCATTTTTCCATTGAAACATTTTTAATATTAGAGGACACTGCTAGATGTACAAATCTGTCTTTTATAAAAACTTTTGTCTTTCTTATGTGCATAATTGCTTCCTTATCTGATATCATCAAAACCATCTTACAAAAACACTGAAAATTTTTCTGGTGCGCTTAGTGCTAAACCTTGCACAATTGCATATAATGAATTAATTTTAATTTTGTGTGTGTAATAAGTCTTACTTATTGTTATATTGTATTTTAATGTGACAATGTGCGAAGTGCCACCTATGCTTCGGCACCACTTGACCGAAGTTTTTACACCACGTTTGCAATGACAAGAGTTGTTAGGACTGACATCACTGTCTTTTGGACAGACACAGAAATTTTTTTGTGTATGTAAGTGCTTGGACTCTAGATAAATTGGGTAAAAGAAGTGCACTTTACGATTCAATTACAAAAAATGATACCCGCTTATTGATTATATAAACATTTATATATAAATTTTTGACCAGTGGTGAATATTTGTAGTTAGTTCCTAGTGACACATTCAGTGTGTCACTAGGAACTAACTACAAATATTCACCACTGATCAAAAAGGAAAGGAAGTGACTCTGGGGTGAAAGACACGATCATCCTTCGGTAATTAAATTGAAATTTTTTGCTGAGACTTAAACCAATTTAAGAAAATTTTGTTTTTCCCAAAATTTTTGTCAAGTCCTGGCTCTCACAGTAAGAGTATATATTAAAATTACTCATAATCAGAACTTTAAATCACATCAAATTATTTAATTTTTAAAAAATTGTTTTATGTTTTGACAGTTAATACAAAGGTTTACAGTTGCAGGTCACTTTTAAAATCAACAGTAATTAATTGTTTATGTGAAGAATTATTATAAATTGCAACACTGAGGAGAGCATTGCAAAACTTCAGGGATCAAACAGTCCCTAATATAATATACTGCCAGATCAATCAGCATTTTTAAATTTTAAACATTTTGAGATTTTAAAAATGCTTTATTGTGAATTTGAGAGAATAATCTGCAATACTCTTGATAATGTAACATTGATTAAAATTTTTCCAAAATATTTTAACCCTTTCTGAACCCCCTCCCATACTTATTGTTCTCACCCTCAGTTTGAGATAAGGTGCCAATGAATTGATTTTAAAAAAATGAGAACAAAAGTGCAAAAATTGATAAATAATACCAATAAATTACAAATATCATTTTTTATTTTAGTAATTATTATTGTGTAACAAAACAATTTATAATTTCTTTCCAGTATATTAAAATATTTATAAAATTTATTAAGGTATAAATTTATACTTTTGTAACTGACTACAGAATTCATTAATTTCCTGCACTTTGATACATAGTTTAATAATTAGTTTAATAGACATAAAGTTGGGTTACAAATATCACTGATTTTGGCAAATATAGGGCTTAAAAATTGTCAACATTGATCATACCTGTAGTAATACTGTAGTATGTTATAGTTTTGAATATCAACTAGGTAACCTGATCACTTTTTTTACGTGGGAAAAATCACTTAAAAATTTTTCAATTTAACTTTTTGTTTAAATTATGTTGCTGTTTAAAAACAGTTGCCCTTTTTGTTGAAAGATTGGTTTTAAAATTACATGTTTCTAAGTCAAAGAGTTCATCTTTTTTAAGCACAATACAGTACTATTTGTATATCAGAGAATACTGTTTGATTTTATGCTTCCTTGTGTTTACTAGATTTACATACAAATAATAATGATAAATGATGATAAAATAAAAAAAAAGCTCATGTTTTGTTTGTAAATTGCTTATTTTTCTTTGTTTTATGTAGTTTTTCTTTCTAACTCTGCTAAATCCCTTGCTTACTTGATTATTGCAAAACTTGAACAAATTGTTTCAGGTGACATTTCTAATCATGTCAATGTTATCTCTAAGCACAACGAAGCATTTGTGTTCTTTAGAGAAGTCTCTGTCTGGCTCTGACTCATTAATCTTGCTTATCTATTATTTGTACTGTAATAAGTAAAACTGAACACCAATATTGATAACAAGATACCTTGATAGTAGGCCTACAGATCACCACCAATCATTATTACATAAATTCATAATTTCTGGAATTAGTACCAGTATTCTGTTTTGAATAAATAATTGTTTGTAAAAACAAAGCTCTACTGTATGTGTGTAAATTTTTTCAGTTAGTGGATCTTATGCTACTTCCAGTATGAACTATTGTGAAAAACAAATAGACTTGTACTCAAAATTAAAGAATAATCTTGTTTGAGAGTCGTCTGAAATTTATTTTTGACTGTTCTTGATTGCAGTCTGTTTATCTAATGTACTGTCTGTCCAATGTACATACTATAACTAACTAATGGTCACATACACTAACAAGAATTGGAGTTGAATATAAGTTAGTCATAATTTTACTTTAGGTACATGAATGCTATTGGTTACTTTTTAACTCTCTCAATCTTTGTTTGGTGTATATGGTAAATTTTTAAGAGCTGTATGCATTAAGTGACATGATAGGTTATATGTTTATTTTAAATCTGAAATTAATTGTAAAGAACTGAAATTGTTTTTAAATGAAGTCATCAAAGTATCTGGAAAATAGAACACTTGGGATAAATTTGTTGTTCTGGTTTTTCTTGAATACTACACACTTTTTTTTCCTAACTAGTCTGCATCAGACATACATGAATTTGTTGTTAGACATTTGTTTATTAAAAACTCACTTTATTTGTTAATAACCAAAAGTAAAGAAAACTTCTCAGTAGATTCAAGTAAATTGGTGATGAACAACTTTTTCTGGATGAGGGTTGTACAGGAACTTTTTAGGCTTCTGGTATATTACATTTATCCTTAGTGTTGCAGGCTTTAAGCTTGTTGAGTACTAACATGCTCCATAATTGCCAATATACTAGGAACTAAAAGACTTAATAATGATGTAAACTAGTAATTATATAATTACTCTCATGTTTTCACTGGTTAAGTTTAGTTTGAATGTTCTTTACGATCAGCTTACTTTATGTTGTATAGTGGCATGAGACAAAATACAGGAAAATAAAATTTCCAAAGCCATTAAACTGCAGGTTGCTCATGACTGAAATTTACTGTTATATTTGAAATCATAAGCATTACTTTCATGAAATGCTAGTGAATGATGTAATCTAATGATTTTTTTCACACATTTGATGAACAGTCAAATAGACAAACATTTAGACGTCATGATGCAATATTGATTATTTGGATATTTGAAGTGAACGTCTATGATAGTTCAATTTTATTCTAATTGATCTTTGTGTGTGTGTTCACATAGGCTCTGCTTATTGCTGTACATACAGAAACTAATTTAAATAAATGTCTACTCAAGAAAAATGAGATTGAAGTGTAAATTTAAACAATAGTAATGAGTTGTGTGTAAATGAAATATTTTTTTCAATAATCGAAAGACTTGAGAGGAAATTTTTGAAATTTGTTATACTGGAAATAGAATGTAAAATTTTGTTAAACTAGAATTTTTTTAATACCTACATCCCTACATCGCTTAAAAAAAGAATGACATAAAATTTTCAAAATCTTTACTGTCAAGTCCAGTATAATAATTAATAAGCAGCAATGTAATTTTATACTTAAAAACAGTATAGTAGTAGTAAGTTAGTGCAGTAACACAACAAAGTAACAGTACTATCAAATAATACATAGTGTATGATCCATATGAGTTGCTTTAATGGAATTAAGAAGCAGTATAAACAAGACAATAATAATCAGTACATATTAAAGAATAGAAGATAACAAGATTTCTGCTACATAATGTAAATTTTGCCACATGACTATTTTTATCACTGGCAAAATAAACCATCAACCGGTGAAATGAACTGGTCCTTATGCTGTTAAGCAGTGCTTGTGTAGTAATAAACAAGGAGTTATGAAAAATGTACAGAAAATATTGCCATGTATTATTTTTTTTATAACAACCAATCTTTATTACCAGAATGGTTTAGGTTTGTGGCTCTGGTAAAAATGGCCCATGAAAACATTACACGCCTTGTTGCAACATAAAAGTGCAAAGATTTCCAAGCTGGCTTTTTTTTATAAAAACATAATTTTCATTAATTCTTCAAATTTTTTTTTTTCTTGAAATTCAAGATGAAAATGAAATTGTCGTATTTCTTTAATGACATTGTTTCACAGTTTATATACTAAAATTGTGAAAGGAAAATTATATTTTTCAAGAACTTTTTTACTAAATCACACTAAATTAAATGTTTTTAA
Organism: Centruroides sculpturatus; assembly: GCF_000671375.1. NCBI lineage: Eukaryota > Metazoa > Arthropoda > Arachnida > Scorpiones > Buthidae > Centruroides > Centruroides sculpturatus. The sequence continues at coordinate 367,133 of NW_019384596.1, read as the reverse complement.
ATTACTATGTAATAAAAAAAATTTGTTTTTAATTCTGAAGTTATACAATCTTTTTATTTCTAAGAGTCCTATTAATCAAGTGATTATCAAAAATTGGGGAAAGGTTGCTGAAAATTGTTACAATGATACTGAATACATAAATTCAGAGATGCCTGTTATGAATTTTCCAGAAACTGTGTGAAGGACAGACTTGCAGATAACTCACTAAAAGCTAACAAATAATTTTTTATGCCTTTAAATAAGCACACCAATACTATAAGGTGTATCAAGATATGTGTGAATATTAGTTAACACTTACTGAGTTTTTAAATGCAATGTTTGATAATTATGTACATCATTAGTACAATGCTTAAAATGAAAATATGTTCAAATTGGTATAAGAAATTATTGTCTTTATAAACTATGTATATGCTAAATTGGCTCCATCATATGTTATGATGCAAGATTCGAACCAAACATCAAACTAAATCAGAGGGAACCAAAGAATTGGTTCAGTAGCTCTGGCATAAGCAAAGTGTTGACTTTGGATATGCATGCTAGTGCTACTGCTATTTGTAACATTGAGTTAAGGAATAAGAGTTTGATCAGGTAAGCTACCCAATTGGACAACATTGACTTCAAGAGCTCAGCAACTTTGTCTACATAGAATTACTAATATGCCGAGTCTCTCGCCAATCAGCATGTTCATACCAGTAATGTGGAATGAACAGACTAGATACTTCCAGTTTGCAAGTGACTGTCTAAAGATGTTTCTGTACATCATCAAGTTACCACGGTTACACGAAAACTTATCCAAAGATATGTTGTATTCTTCTGACATCATGATCAAGCACTCTGGAAAAGCCTATGCAAAAAGACAGTGTAGTGACATATTATTATGTATGATGTAGAGAAAATGGCAGATTTCATTAATTTAAATTTATTAGAAAATAATTTGTTGATAAATATTCAAAATATTAAGAACTACCTTATGAATGATAAAAGGGATTTTTTTTCCTGTTCATATATTTAGTTAATACAATTATTAGGTATATTATATTAACATTATAATTTGAAAACACAAACTTATTTTAGAATAAACTTCAGATAATAAAAGTCACAATTATCATTTTGGTAAATTAAGATAGTTTACTCCAATTTTAAGACATTTATAATGATGTCATATCAGAAATGGGGTGGATGGGGAAACATTGCTCTAGTTCAATTTCCAACTGTGACATATGATTCTATGCTGATGATAGTTCTTTTCTCAGGTTAGCATATCTGAATTCATAATTACTTGTTTAGACTTAGTTCTTTGCTTACAATAAGTAATCCATTGAAACTAAATTGAAGAAATAAATTTTCATAAATCCATTGCTTACAATTACCGGGAACACAACATTTTCATTCACACAGATTATTTTTTAGGGGCTATGTCTCTAAGGTTAATACTAAAGTATTTAAAATTATATTACTAAGTGCAGATTGTATGTAAATACAATCTGCACTTCTTAAAAGCAACCTATGTTCACAAAGAACAAAAAAGTTAGCAGATAGTAACAAACCGATCACAGCAATAAATTACTCTGCGGGAGATTTGTGTTGTGACAAATGCAGCACTTTTGACATGTCACTTTTCATGTTTGACTTATAAATTTCATATTTTATACATTTTTATGAATATGTAGAAACCAAGTCAATTTATATATTGTTCACTTATATTACAGATGTCCAATTATTATTAGTTTTTTTTATAAGAAAACACTTTCATTAGGAATATAATTTTCTGGTCATTTAGATTTATTTTGGAGATCTTTAAAATAGTGGCAATAAATTAGAAATACAAATAAATATATACTTACTTACTATCAAAAAACATGACGACTGATAGCATTATTGAATGCAAGTAAAGTTTAATTGTGATTTTAAGCTTTTATGATTATAGTTTTTGACATAGTATAAAATGTCCTCCTATATTAAAATGTCAATACAGTATAATTTTTATAATTTCAGAAAATTTTTCTTTTTATGGAAGTATTTTGAGAAATGCAATTTATAGAAAATGGTTTTTCATAGTAAAGTCACTTAAAAATTAGATGTGTCCAGTAAAAATTAAAACTACTTCATTAATCAAACCCCATTCTCGTTTTTTCAAGAGAACTGAGAAAAATATATTGAATATAAGTGAAACTAGTTTTGAATTGCTTTCACAGTAAATATGGATGTACACTTTTGTGATAGCTATATTCAGATTAACATTGTACAACTGAATTTGTACATGAAATTGTTAACAAAGTTTCAATTTACTATATGTATAATGGTTTTTCTTTTATATTTTGTTCAAATGTAAAGGTTTTGCTTGTTGCTTTTTGGTGGACTGTTACATTGTCTGTGTCAACTCCAGTCAACTGAAAGAATATTGTGTCATTCTGAAGGTTAGCTTGCATACATGTGAAAAAGAAAACGCATGAAAAACTGGAAATAGAATTTTATTGGATGAGGGAAATTGCTTCACACTACAAAATGTGGAAACAAAAATTTTCAAAGTTTTGGACTGGCAGTGGAATTTGCTAAATGGAAAATTCATTAGAAATGGTATTGCATATTATGGATTATTTGCTGTACTTTTTGCACTTGCTGGCAACTTGATGTTAGTGTGGACCTGTTTGAAGGGCATGAATAATTTGCTTTTTAATAATTGTTTCAAACTTTTCAATTTTTTGTGTGTTATACACACAAGTGAGGAAAAGAAGTGCTGAAATTTAGTGTGTAAGTGAAGGTATAACAAGTGTTTTATAATAGAATAAGTACTGTGCAGAAAATATTTAACATAGTATAAAATGTATAAATGGTTTGACTATATGCACCAGTAGCTGTCTAATATGGGAGAGCTAATTAACTACTACTTTACATAATAGTGTGTGTGTGTGTGTATGGTCTTACCCTTAAATACTGTTACAAGTAATTTCAATGAAATAAAATAATATAAAGGTATTTTATTGTTATATGATTAAGTAGTATACTCATAAATACATGGATATATTCATTTATAAAATGGCTGCTTTTGGCTTTCACACAAACCTTCAATCTATTGTCACTCATCAGTAGCATTACAACAGGGTCTCCAAAGGGAAAAGTGTTAGTGTGTGAAAGATCGTTTCAGATAGTGAATACTGGAGTGTCTTCTTGCAGGTCTTGTACTGATATGGATTGAGTTCAGTCTGCTGGAAGTAAATCTGTTGGAAAAATGAAGTTTGACACATTCAGAGTTACCTGATGCATGGTATCATTTTGGCAGTTGAAAGCCACTTCCATACTGAAATATTTTCATCAGTGAAAAGAATGTTCGTATCTCTAGAAATTGTCTGAGTAATGCTGTAACATACATTTTGCTTTTATTGCAAGTAATATTTTCTTTAATAGAACTTCAATATTACCTCAGATTAGGATAAACATGAAAATAAGATTTCAGGATATGTGATAATTTAGCACCTAAGGATTTGGTACAGATAAGTGGATCCTTATTATGTAGAATTCAAAAAACCACAGGATTGTGCTTATAGACAAGGTTTATGATATTTGTTTTAGCTGGTTTCTTCTGCATTAACATATATACAAGGAATTGGCTAAAATGAACAACATAAACCTTGTCTATAAGTGAAATCTGACAGTTTTTGGATAATTTAATATAATGAATTTATAGCATGAAAACAATTATGAAATGAACACCAATGTTCTTTAAGAAAAATCTTTGTGAAAAACTTTGAAGAAATTCAGAGAATTCGAGTTGGGTTAGAAAATTTTTTTTCTGAAGTCTACCTTACGTAATGCTGGAATTATTTGTAAAGCCAAGATATTGCTAGTTTAGTGGAAATGGCATAAAATATAAAGTAGAAAAGAAAATGATATTAATTTTATAGGTGATGAGACTGTTAGAAATGTGAAATGGAGAGAACGTCAATAGTTTTTTTTAATCTTTAGGTAGTTCTTCAAAAATATTTAAAATAGATAAATAAAAAAATCAGTCTTATCTAAATCAATAGAAATGGCTGATTGTAAAAGAACCTACAAGGCTTATTGAAAACTAAAGTTGAAAAACCTTGAGCTAATCTTGGCTTATTTCAATTTGTTTTTCCTTGTGTTTGTTTATTTTGTTATTTTATAAATTGTTAAATATTAAGTTGCTAATTTTGATTTAATTTCAGTTTACCGTAACAGCCAATTAATAGATTTAAACCAATAATTAATACAATGTTAAACATTTTTGTTAGTGTGAAATTTCATAAACACATCTAAACATTGTATTCAGTTAAGAGAATTTCAATAAGATTTTAAAACTCAGAAATAAACGTTTATTTTGTGAGTTGTTTGTTTGTTTCTAAAAAGCATGTGTAACTGTAATTATCTTGTTTTAGATGTAAAATTGTAATACAAAGTTATTTATATCAGATAACTTAAAAACAGTTTGAACAACAATAATATAAAAAGAAGTATTTGTTTATTTGAATTGAATTTATACATAGAATTTATATATAGTATACATATCTATACTTCTGATGGTATAGATAGACAGAAATAAATAGTTATCATTTTAACCAGTCATATTTATTCTAAAACATGAAATCATTCCCTTGACCTGCTATTACCTGAATTAAATGAAGTCAGATTAATTTGAATTATTTAATTCAGAAATTCATACGAAATTACATCAGTTTTAAATTATATTAACAAATAAAAAGAATAATAGTATTATCATTAGCATCAATGGCATTAATTGACCAATTATTCACTATCAGCGCACAAATTATCAGATTTCACTAATACGATTTCAAAGTTGATGCATTTCTACTTAAAATTAAATATTTTTGAAGAAACTTGTAATATTTTTCAAGATGCTCTTTTCATGTGTGAAATATCTATAGTAGATTTGTTAGATCTACTATAGGTATTTTATATTTTGTTTCGTAAAACATATATTAAAATAATGATGACAAAAATCTTGCAGGAATAGGAACAGAAGAAAAAAGAAAGAAGAAGTTAACAAATCTGTAAGTTTTTTCATGTATTTAAAGTATTTTTTTTAAATAACTCAAATATTATCATAATGATAAGCTTGTATTTATTTTTTTTTTCCTTGGCTATCCTCAGAGTTAGTCTGCAAATATTGTTTTTGGGTGATACAATCTGAAAATATCTTACTTGTCTTTTTGTTCTTTTTTTACCATCCATTTCCAGGAAATCAACAAAGCATCCACATCTTTAGTATTAATAACTTTCTTCTTTAAATTTTTAATTTTTCAGTCATCTAAAACTCTATTTATGTGCTTTGTTGCTAAGTGCCAAATCAGCTATCATTGTATTCTCTGTTGAACTGTATGCCATCCACTTAAACACTGAAACATTATAAACAAAGGATGTCATTGCACTATAATATTTTCAAACTCACTTGGTATGATGCAGGCTTTTAACTCTCTGCAGTTTTCTTGGCACGTCTCATACAGAAGATTTAGCAGCTATTATACCAACTTTTTTTTCATGGAGACTACCAAGTCAGATTTTGTTAGGACCTCAGAGACAGCCATAAGGTGAAATGAATTGGTTGACATAGCAACAAATTCTGTCTTCCTATTCAGCCAGTTCCCTCCAGCAATATTCTACAGTGATTTAAAACCGATCATTAAGGTCAAACTATGTGAATTATGGCAATGTTAATAATCAGACTACCAATAAACTGCATGAGATCAAGCCAGTTAGAGAATTGTGGGAATTGAGCATTTGCATGAATAAACAAGAGGAAGTCATCCAGGCACAATTCTTTATAGAACAGTTGTCTCACCCATTATCTCCTAATGGGTGAGGATCCATCTGAATGCCTTTCATGCCACTACTTGTTAACTATCAAGCATATTTTACTTAGTCCAATTTTAAACTTTTAATCCTTAGGTGGCAAAGATTTTAACTATATGCCTTTTTGTGTTTTTAGAATTAAGGTTTTAAGAGAGATTTGATCTTATAAACTGTTTTCTGATTTTATCAGATTTTATTTTATTACTTAAATCTGTTTTACCTGTCTTGGGTCATGCATTTTATGCTTTATATGTCTGCTTTTATTGTTTTTGTTGATTAGTTTTATGCAGTTTTTTTAATTATTCTTTTACCATTACTATATTTGGTCACATTGTTATATTATTTTAGCTCATTATGATTGTTAATTCTATCACATATAATGAAAACATCTGTTTTCGTTTTTGTCATTTTTATAATACAGGTAATCCCCGTATAACACAGGAATTGTGTTCCAAAAACTGCAGTGTTATGCAAATCCATGTTACACGAAACAAAGAACTAGTACGAAAAGGGGGGTTAGGTTTCAAAAATTAAAAAATGTGCTGTTAAATCCTTATTTAAATCAGATTTATTACACGGAGTTATAAAAGAACACACCCTTTATTACATTTCATGTTGTACGAGGGTTTTACCCAGTTTTCAAACTGTGTTAGAGTGGACCCATGCTATAAAAGCATTGTGTTATACGGGATGTTCATACAGCATGGCCCATGAGACCCTTGTGTCATAAAACAGCAATAAACTAAACAGTGTTGTGTTCTCCACTCTTGTATATTTCCCCATTGTTCCTTTATCTGTTTTGATAAATTTTTTGTTGTTGCCTTAATGTAAAGCTTTTTATGAGCCTTCAGTCTATTATTAGTATATTATAATTCATACTGTGCTGTATTCCATACTTTTCTCGTTATTATTTTCCAGGGAGATGAACACTGTTCTATTTTACTTAAATACCAATGTTATGCTGGGTTTTTTACTATCTAACACCAGATATTCTTGCTTGCCACTCAGTTCAGCGGACCAGTATTCTTCTCACCCTCTTGTTTTCTCTTTCTTGTCCTGTATTTTATTGCAAATTTTTCATATTTTTTTTTCTGTACCTTCCCTCAAACCATAAAACTCCACTAGCATACAAATTAAGTTTATCTCAGTTTTTGAATTTTTTTTTATTTTTGGATGTTGCTCTTGCTACCACCAATCTGCACTATGGTTCTAAATGCTGCTATATCATACTGGCTTGGGTCATAGAACATGCTTGGTATACAAATAAATTTGTAAATGTCATTACAGTAAATGGACATGAAGTACTACATGCCTCTCTTAATCATAACACCCAAGAAGTATACTTCTATTTATCTACTTTGCTTGGGCTGACACTGTAAAGGAGAATGGGAAAGATACTTGGGAGATGGAGAACATGACACTTAACAATGAAATATATGATAGGGAGATGAAGGTGGAGTTTGATGGGACAAAAGTGATATTAGTGGTGGATGGGGATAACTTTTGGTTGTTGAAAAATTAAGAATATAAGAATCAAGTTATTAATATTTGATATGGATACTTTGTCAACTGCCTGGAAATGGATGGTAAAAAGAATAAACAGCAAGAGAGTGAATGGAAGGATGCAGAAAATAGTTTGAATGGAATGAATGATGTTCTACAGAGTGGATAGAAAACAAGTAGGCATTATAAAATTGCTATAAATTTTGCAATAATAATGCAGTCATAATAAAATTTGTGGGCAGTGACAGAGACCTCGCGTCCAGTGGCAAAAAAGATGGCTGTCAACTTGTCTGTTTAGGAATGAGTGCAAATTGTTGCATTCTATGAGACGTGAAAGTCAGTTGTTGCTGTGCAGAGATGATAGCATACAGTGTAAGGGATGTCATGCTGCAATCTGTTCAGAAACAACCAAGAATTTTTATTTAAAGCTAAAAATGATTGTAGATTTGGTTGCAGATGCAGAGAAGTGGTTGTCACATCATGATCTGAGGGAAATTCTTTGTTGGTGGTGGCTTACCTTAAAATTTAATATAGGTCATCCATATTTCCATTTAGTATGGTTCATCAAAGAATTTTCATCTTTGTGCTAATTTCTCAATGCCTAGTTACTTTTTACACACCCTGTATATAATGTATGTAAGAGTTAAAATAGCTGCTTATTTGACTGAAGTTAGTAAAAGTTGTAAAAAAAATTTCATTTTTTAAGTTAAATTTATGCATTAAATTATACAGAAATAAAATATATTTTGTTCTTAAATAAATTAATAATGTTTACATTTCATCTAATATGAAACATAATGTAAATATTTTTAGGGTGATGCAAATGGAAATGGGTTAGACTATGGCAACAAATCTCCCAGTGCCAAACAAGAATGCCCTAAATTTGATCTTGAGGCTTCATCTTTTCCTCCACTTCCAGGGTCACTTGTGAGTATTAGTATTTATATTCAAATTTTTTAAAATTAAATGAGAGAAATTAGATGATTAGTTTAATCCCTTTCATTAGGAAAAATTTATTTTCTCATGGTGGTCTTATAATTTATTAACAGTGAAAATTTAACTTATAACTAAAATATGTTAAGATTGTTGAACTAATTGTTCCAGATGTGATTATTTATTGTATTTATTTTGTTCAGAATAATTGGTGACCATTAAACATTGTTTTGAGAAAACTAACAAAATATAGTGGTCTGTTAACTTCTTAACATACAGTATATAAATTTGAAGTTGTTTGTATAGATCATAGTGTATAAACATGAAAATAATCAGATTTATTGCCATATTCTACTTTGGCAATAAATTTGATAATAGTGAAGTTTTGCATACTGATCATAAGTGAAGAAAAACACAATGCTTTCACAGTTTAAATTTTAACATTATTATTATTATTTTTTTCTGTAAAATTAACTTCAACATTAGTGCACAAATCTCAAAAAATTTTGTGACATTTCCGACATATAACAAAATTTAGAATTGCTTTGTACTGAAATTAAGGTAAAATGCATTATGAAATGAAGTTTGTCAGGAGAATCATGCTACATTTTTAAAAATAAATTTTTCAGTAAAATCATTTAAAGAAAATTTATTGGTTTAATTTCAATTATATCAAAACAACAGTATTGGTATTTGATATTAATGTTGTCGTTTCAGTATTTGACCAAACATAATATTTTAACAGGCCAGGGATATATATGATACATTAGAGAAAATATTTCAAAAAGTACTCATTGGTATTATTTTCAAAGTTGAACAAATGGTTTCAAGTCCTGACTTCTCTCATTCAAATCCATCCTTGAGATGAATTACACATTCTTCTATGCAGTTTTTTTTAAGTCTAGGCCAATGATATTCTTATCAGAAAAAATATGAATATTTTTGATATTGAGGTATTCTTGGGTATGTGGGGCTTGATCTAAATATGAGCTTGACTTCAAATTGAATGAGATGTTGAAAAAATGCAGTGCCATCACAAGTAACGAACATAATATACAAAATGCCATCGTCTCCCAAAGAACAGTGATAACCTGGAATTGTAATAACTGTGGCAAGTAGCATGATAGTTTCAGTATAGTTTTTGGATCAATGTTGACTAACATAGCTAATAAGTATTATTATTATGCAATTGAAAAGAAATCATGCTGAAATAAAATTTGTACATTGTTTATTATTGTAATTATCATGGGTGTGTGGTGTACATTTTCACCACATACTTTGTTTTAAAATATTTTGAACAACATAAAATGCTTTTTAGCGATTTATATTTGGAATATCGCCTATCTGAGAATGCCAAATGGTCTGCTGTATTATTGGACTATAATAAGACTAATGTAATAATTAGATACAAAGTAATTTTACTAGAATTAGGGGCTAGTCCACCATCTCATCATCAATATAATAATTTTTGATTCAATTTCTGGAAGAATAGAATCTTCCTGGAGTGGGAATAAAACCTGCAACTCTTGCACACTGTGCAGATTCACTTGCTATTTGGATCTTAGTTCTATCTTCACTTCCAGAGCTATTAATTTAGATATAACCATATCGGTTCTCATGTTCCAACTTAGGACAGCTTTAGCATCTATGGCTCTCAGCCACCTATCATTTTACCTCAACATGGTGTTTATATACATACATAAACAATAAATATTTTATATCTAACTATTAAATTTGCCTTATCATAGCCTGATAATACAGCAGATTATTTGGCATTACTTAAAAATCAGGTTTATTGTTTGTGTGTGGAAAAAAACTTTTTAAAGATACACTATATTACTGAGTGCAAAAGAAACATAGGTGTATTAGGCTGGATTAGAGTAATGCTATTTTAAAGTCTGCGATTAAAGTTTTAGACATAATAAATTACTATTTTAATATTTCATTCTTGAATCATTTAGCAGCTATTTAGTTAGTTGCATTTTGAAAGCACATTTGTAGTACACTTTAGTTACTGTTATTTTTAAACTGAGTAAGTTATTAAATATTTTGCTTCCAGTATCTCCTCTCAAATTTTTGCTACATTGCTACATACTATCAATATAATATATAATTGAAATTAATGTTCAAAACACATTATTAATCTATCCTAATTATTTTCAGGAAGCTGAAGGCTATGATGCTGATATATTTGAAAGTCGTTTATCAGATGTCGTCAAAGGTACAGTTAAGCCATCTATGAAAGATAGCAAAACTCAAACATCTGAATCAGCTTTGAGTAATTCCAATGTCACCATGAAAGATAGTTCAACCTTAACAAATGGAGATCTTCCTCCGGTAGTTCTAACTCCACCTTCTTCCCCTGAAGTGTATGTTTCTTTTTTTTCTTTTTAAGAGAATAATTACAATAAAATGTGATGGATTACAAGTATACTGTAGTATGTTGAATTACATTATTGATATAATATATACAAAATAATGTATTACATTGATGAACAAATTTTGAAGTATAGCTTTGCACAGGAGATGGAAACATCATTGAATTTATGGATGTGGAAGTTAGAAATATTTAAAATTTTAAGGTCACAGTATTAAAGTCAAGATCAATTTGTATATGTTGACACATTCACAAATAAAACAAACTAACAAAAGATTACAACAGCAGATTAAACTAAATAATAACAATATGACTGAATACAGAGTATTTAAAGTAATCATCACGTGTTCTGCCAGTACTAGCTAAGAACTCTATAGAAAGGCTGATTCTTCCTTGTAAAGAGGGAGGATGAGCTCTTACAAATATAATCTACACTGTGAACATTACTTCCTGATTTTAAGTCAACCTAATTACAATGTTATTTTATTGTACTCTGAAGAATGTTTTCTTTAATGCTTAATTAACAACTAGTTTTGTTAGATCTGATTAATTTTATATTTTAGTCATAGTTTAACCAGCATACCGCTCAACCCAGGGTTTCTGGCATGCCAATCATTCTACAAAAATATGGTAATTTTTTTCAGTTTACTTAATACTATGAATTCATCCACAAAACAAAGCATCTATGGAGAATGGATAAGGTACTTACTATGTCAATAGTCCTTTCTTGCACAGATGATATGATTTCTTCTGCAGGTTGGAGCTGGTAGACTAAACGCCAATGGTGTGTTTGACCTACCAGCTCCCACCATTGTGCATTCTGCAAGAGATTACTTCCAGAAATCTAATCTCTTTAAAATGAAGACAGCAGACTTCAGATGGAAAGATAAGGGATGTCACCAGGGTTCCAAAAAAAAAAAAAACTGATGAACTTGTCTGAGCAAAGATCTGTGCACATTCAAATGAGATGCAGAGGAGTCTTCTCAGCAGATCTTCAAAAGTGACAAAAAATCTAAGGAGAAAAGTTTCAGTCAGCACAGATGTTTATGAAAGTCTCAGATAACCAATCAGAAAAGAGAATGATTCCTATTAAAAGATGATAAATTTTTAGTTTGCCCAGAAAGCAGACTAGGAAGAAATGTCTTGCTCTGCTTAAAACCACAAGTTGATCTGTAATATTTAGAATGATTGGAAATAGTCCATTCATTGACAGCTCTAAAAAAGAAATACTATAGGAAATGGATATTATGCCACATGCTACAGTCTTGAAATATTAGGGCTTCGACAGTACATATATTACACTACAGAAGGCTGTAATAGTAAATACGTGTCATATAGTTGGGAAATTCTTAAACAGATACATATACAAACAGCAAGTAACAAAACATTTGTTTCTATAACTATGCCTTGACTTTTGTCTTGCTTAGCAGTAGACTCCAGTATATATGCCTCATGTGATACACTTCAACACTTCCATAGTACATTTTGTTTATAGTATTTCCCAGAAGAAGAATGGAGCCAATGTGCTGGATTTTGAGTATCTATCACTGTCATTTCAGCTAAGCAGTGATAATTCAGACATGTCACATGTCTTGTTTTTAAATGATTTAAAATTGTTTGCAAAAATGTTGAAAATTCTAAATAGATTAAAATGTTTTAAATTGTTTAAACTGTTAACATGTATGTGTAACAAATTATAAATAAACCAAATAACTTAGAAAGTTGTATTATATATCAAATCATACAGCAGCTCAGTTTTATCAAAAACATGCATCTTTAGAAGGATTCAATATGGATGCCATTTGTAATGTGAACAACATCCAACCAACATTCCATTTTCCACTTCTCTGCATAATTTCCTTAGTAACCATTTGGATGACTTCCATAATTTGTTACTTAAATTCACTAGTGCAGTGCACTTTGGATGCATACACACAGCCTTTCACATATACCCAGAAAAAAAATCCAGGGATGTAAGGTCTGGTGATTATGGTTGTCAATTTAATGGTCAAGAAAGTTGTCATTCTAGACAGGTTTACACTGACAATGCCCAGCGTGATGGAGAATAATCATGTTAAAAGTAAACATCTAGTTTCTGGTGTTCCAGTTGTTTATGGCATAACATCATAGCATGTCAAGATGTGTTAATTGTCACAGTAAACTCACTGATGAAGATTCACTACTAACAATCTCCTTTCCAACTGGTGGTCTGATGGAACTTTTCCTCTTTTCCATGTTTCCTATGTTCTTGAATTGTTGATACCAACACTTGGTGTCCTTGCCAGGAGGATCATGTTTATACTCTAAGTGGAAATGTCTTTGCAAGATTATTGGCAATTTTGCTCGTAATACTACAGCACACGTTACTTTCTGCTACATGGTCGCCATTTTGGATCTGGTATCAAATCTGGTCATCTAACATCAAAACCAATCATACTAAAACTGTATACATAAAAAATTGAGCTACTGTATATATGATATGATTTATAAGTATAGTATAACATTTTATTAACAAATTATAAATACCATATAAATCATTTGTAAATACCATGTATATTATATTCTGTTTTGCAATGAACTTACAACTATTTTTGTATATATTGGTAGAATAATGATTATCAGCTTTATTCTTACTTTGGAAAAGACTAAAATAATTTTTAAATTTCTTGTTTCATATTTTTTACCAAATTCCTTGAGTCTTAGCTTATAAATTTTAATATAATTTATTTTATAAAATTTCAATTTCCATGTAAAGTAAAATAACAATATATGTATAAAGACACTAGTTTTTTATAATTGCTTGTGCAAACTGTACATACAACTTTTCTTTATTGTTTAAAGATTCATGAGGTTCATGAATTTAATAATGTATTCAAACAAACTCTTAGAGCTCAAATGTTAGAGAATAGATGTACAAATAAGAATACTTTAATATGTTAAAAAAAATTAGAACAATAATAATGATGTATTTAAGTTTATATCAAGTTTTAACTCATGGGTTAAATTTTTTGAACATGTCTATTACCTACTCACCAAGAGAGTGAATCTATGTTAACTTGTTAATGTCAGTTCAGATTGACAAAAATTTAGCCAAAAAATATGTAAGCAAGATAAGGTAAAAATATTTTAAAACGTTAATTGTTCTGATATATTATTGAACATGATATTCCCCCCTTTAATTTTTAATAGTTAACATTTCAATCTACATTTTCTAAAGAATAGAAACGATGTAAATTAGAAAAATTAATTCTTTTTGCTAGACTCAAAAATCACCCAAGAGCTGATGTATTATATGAAGGACTAATCGATTTACCGTTTTTATGGTTATCAGTTTCAGAAAGAGAAGTTAGGAAGAAGAAAAAAAAAANAGTACATAAATCAAAGTATACTTGTAAATTCAAAATATTTTTAATTATCAATTGATATTTTATATTAATAAACTCAATTTATTTTTCAGTGTAGAAAATTTTGTTAATATTCAAGATGATATAAATGAAGACACATTTCCAGAAACTCAAGAGGAGGAATCTGAAACTGTCAGTCCTTCACCAGTCATACCAACTGCCACTGCCGTTGCTCCCTCATCACCTGTCAATAAACCTAGTTGTGTTGTTTCAAGTTGCAGCTCATCACCCCCACAAAGTGCATCCATGATAAATATTCAAGAACTGTTGACCACATCAAAAGTGATGACAAAACCAACTGTGAACAAATCTCTTGAAATAGAAGAGAGTCATATCACATTTAATGGGCATTTAGAAAGTGAAACACCTCCAAATATAGAGGTTGGTTTTATTTTGAATTTAAACAAATACAATGATAAGCAAAAGATCTTGCGGGATAATTTATAAAAAAAAATTAAACTGAAAAATTTTTCTTTTGCTGCTTTTCTTGAGAGTGACAGGTTAATTAAACAGGTGACATTGTTTATAGATTATTTTATAGTAGTAATAAAAATTGTCTTAGACCGTAACAATTTGGTTAAGACTAAATTTAATATCTTTCATTGATTATAATTATTATTTAAAGGATCATTTACTATCAACTTTTACCTTTACACTGGAAATTTTTATTTATAATAGTCACATTTTTCAACCCCATTTATAAACCCTTGTCAGGTGTTCTAGCTTTCCATTTTAGAATAACTCAAAATCTTTGAATGCTTTCAAATCAAATATTTGAAAATATTGAACTTTACAATCGAATCGTGTATTGTCAAGGCAAACTACTTGCATTTTCTTTTAATTTATTCTGATTTGCAAGCTTTTTGGAAAAGTTTAATGAAAATGAAGAAGAATTAAAATTAAATCTTGAGCATAAAAGTCAAAATGGTACATTTCATAACTCTAGGAAAGGAACAAATCATCAAGATGTTCATCAAACAACATTCAGCTCCCTATACATCCCCACAGACTTAAATGACCCTGCCAAGTACAAAGCCTCAGCATTTAGAACTTAGATGATGTGTGTTGATTTCAAATATACAGCATAATTTTCTGATTTCACATATACAGCACAAGTGTGGTGGATGGACAAGGATTTGGAAATAGAAAGGATTAAAAGGATAGAAAAAGCAAATGATCACACAGCTAATAAACTTAAAATCACAGATGAGGAAGTAGCTAAATGGAAGAATACCACATTGATCTACAAAAGGGCCCCTAACGTTTAGTATATGTAGAAATGACACAGACCCACTTCCAGACAAACTTCAGCAGGAGTTTATAGGGTTTCATTAGTCAATGAAGATCTGGACCTAAAAAAAAAAAGCATATGTTGAGTTGCCAGGAGGAATTTAAGGACCAGAATTAGAGAACATCAATACAATGTCAGGAAAGGTAATACAGCACCAGCAACAATTGTAAATGTACAAGGAACAGTCAAATGAGGAATCTAAAATCATAAGAGGTTCAGTCTCTCATAATGGCAATTAAAAAAAATCAAGTTCTGCATTTGTTTCTAAGCTTATGTTTAAATTATAGACATGTGGAAACTTTCCCGACAGCTTGGAGATATTTTCCATTATAAAAGAAATTAGAAAAATGAAAAGAAAACACAACTACTTGTTTGCCTCTGATACATGATTCAATTGTGAAGTTTGATATTTTCAAAAATTTGATTTGAAAGCATTTGGAGAATTTGAGTTATTCTAGAATGGAAAGATAGACTACCTGATGAGGGTTCATAAACAGGGCCAAAAATCGTTTTGTGACTATTGTAAATAAAAATTTCCAGCATAAAGGTAAAGTTCTGATACTATCAAACACTTTAGGTTAGTTCGTACTTCATGAGAACAGAAGAGTGAGAGAATGTCTTCTCTTTTCTGTCATTCTCTTCCCATAGGCATACTTCAAAACACTGAAAGGGGTAGGAATGTTTTGTTCTACCTATAGTTTAAACTTTTGACAAGTAAGCTTTCAAAGCTTGTGGCAAAAGTTTTAAAAGATTGGGTATGTTCAATTAATTTGAGAAGAAAAGAGAGTGGAGACTATTATAACCTTACATAAGACATTGCAATCTGAAGGACGGAAACTTAAATCATGAAGCTGCAATAGAGCACAACAGTGGTGACATGTATTACATGAATGTGAACAAGAAGTGAATGTTACAACTAAAGGATTAACTACAAGAATACTTTAACTTGATCATATTGCTGGTGCCAAGGAAATTTTGTTTGACTTAGATCCTAATATGAAAAGAAGTTAGAAGTACAGAGATCTTAGTTGATTTGGCACCTAAATTATAAGCAAGAATGGAAAATATTAACACTTCAAATAACATTGTTTACTATTTTGCAAAATATTTAAATAAAGTATAATTATTCATTAAATAAGTATTAGCAAAATTACTCTTTAATTTTAATGATCTTACATACATTATAGCTGTGTGTGTGTGTGTGTGTGTGTGTATACATACACACAGCTATACATATACAGTAATGTCTCACTTATGCAACATTTTTCATTGGTCTTGGCTGAAGCCTAGGAGAGATGATAATATATTTAAAATCTTTCATTTCAATGACTCAGTTTTACACCCCTACAAAAGTTTCTGACTAATGTATTTTTCTCTCACTTTACTGTCATGATTGTTGATCATAAGAACTGAGTGAGGTCCCTGTGCTATAGGCCAAACAGGTGCCTAGAAAGATGATAAAGCAAAGAGGATTATCATACTGGATTTTAAAAAGATCTGATTTTAAAAAGAGAATGGGTGCTGACTATAAAACAAGTGGTAACATCATTGGTATGTAACTTATTTACATGCGTATTTTCCAAATTAATAGGAAGTAGAGCTCACTGTGTGCAGCGTTACTAAATATTTTTCTTTTCGAGGGCTTTCGAAGAATTTATTTCTGACGTGTTCAGGCGAATAAGAGGTTTTTTTATTGAACATGAACGTTCAATATAAAAATATACTAATAATTACTATTACTTGGTGTGAGTATCATACTATATTATGTTAAGAAATGGAAACTGCAAAAAGCCTTTTCCAAATTTTGACAAATAGATAGAATGTGTATCAGGGATGGTCAAACTATGTCAGTTACCTTCATATAGCCAGTGAAATTTCCAAAATCCACATACTTCTGGTTTACACCCTAAGGAGATTTTAACACCAAGAAAAATAGAGTATTGTACTTTGGCCTCACAAGTGCGCTTTACAGCAAAACTTGAATATGCACATTAGTTTTTGGGTGACATAGGTAGTAATGTTGCTAGATTTAACTTTATTGTTTCCTTTAAATTCAAAATAAAATGCTTTTAGCTGTGGTAATCAATACTGGAAGGGAAACTGTTATATTTTTAACAGTTTTTGTTTAAGTTTGTCAATCTTTTTTCTACAACTCTCACTTAAATGACTTTATGACTTTTATCGTTGGTCCCTTTAGAGTTGTATACTCTGTTACACAACTCTGAAGGGACCAATGAACACACACACACACACACACACCTCTCTGGATTATACAACTGTAAAGGGACCAACAATAAGTCATAAAGTCGTGTGTGTAATTGCATTAAATGAGGTTTTCCAGTAATTTATAATCATTTCAAAACAAGCAAAGAATTTAGTTAAATATAATGTTTTTTTCATATCCTAATTGTTTATAAAATACACATCATGTATGACTCTTATAATGAAGAAAACATATTTATTTATTTTTATTGTGATTAGGATGATAAACCTATGAGGAAACTGACATATTCAGAAGTAGCACAACGAGCAAAAGAACGTGTAGAAAAACTTGCCCAGGAATTGAAAGAAAAAGAAAGGCAAGAAGCTGCTGCTCGCTTAAGACAACAAGAAGCTCAGAGCAGGCAGCCTGCACCAAGTAAGGAATATATGATGTTGAATTATTAAAATTTAATGATTCCTTAAAAATAAGAAAGAAAAAAATTAACTTTTGCCATAAATTTAGATATTCTGTCAGTTATGTATAATATTGGCTAGTTAATAAAAAAGATACAAAATAATCATAACTTGTCCTTTTATAGATAATAAACTTTTAGAACAGATTTTGTCAGATTTTTGTCAATATTATTTGAAAAATTACAAGATGACTTTGTACAAAGGTAGTTCAACTTCAGTCTGGAATTTCAGTAATAGCAATGGAACTGTTTGTGTTACATGATACCAGTTTTCTCTTTGAGTTCTCCTTCATACTCTGACTCCTCTCCTGTTGTTTTGGCAATTATGGAATGCCTGCAAAATAAGTATTTGACTGGTGTTGAAAACATGGCATGATGAACTCTCGAGTTCAGAATGTTCATGTAATAGCTTGTCTCTGAAGACATCCTTTTAAAATAGCAAAAAGTGTTGATAAGTCAGTGACAGACTGTACATTTTAGATGATTCAGAATTTCTGAACAGTCTGTTGATTGCTGTCACAATGCACAGAGCTCTGACACTAGTCAAAATACTTCTATTCTTCACATATACCATTGCCAAAACAATGGAAGAATTGTCAGTTTGTGGGGTAAAAATGAGGAAAAAACATATATTGGGACTGTGTAACAAACAGTTCAAATTTCAATAATAGCAATAGAAGTTGAACTATTCTTTTACAATATCAAAAATTTTAAATATTGCATTTTACTTATGCATATAGCTATATTTTGTTCAAATTGTATGAGGGCACTGATGATGGCAAAATGTTCTATTTTGTATATTTAAAGTTCAGTTTGATTTGTGTATACAATAGAAGAAGCACGTGATTGAATAAAAAGCAAAAGTGTAGAATGATTCATTAGTATTCTTTCATTCATTTCTTACCAGCCAAAGGAGTTGGAACCTCAGGTTGGATTCAAGACAAAACATTGTCCAGTGAATTTCCTAGTAACTTTCAAACAGATGGTATTGTGTTAAATCAAAGTTTTCCAGTAAATTACTTGTTATGCATCAGTAATTCCTTTTCATTTGAAATTATATGTATTTTGGCAAAAAATAGTTTTCAATAAATTTATTATAAATATCAAAATGTATGCAGATTTTGACGCTTCTAAATTAAAATATTGTGTAAGTACAATTCAGTTTTCAAAGCAAGAGGACTTCCAGTTTTAATGGAGTGCAATGTCAGACTTGTATGATTGGCAGATTAAAGATCACTGGTTGTAAATGAACTATGAATCTGGCTATGCATGACATTTTGATGTTTACTCCTTTATAAAATAAGGAATAAGTATCAAAATATACTGTATAATTCATATAATTAAAAATATATGCAAGAGATTCATAACATTAATGTTTCTTTGGCTGTTTTAATAGAATATTTGCTTATTTTTTCCTCTCATATATACATAATTTATGCTAAATTAAATGACTAATTTTATTTAAATGTCATAATTATCAATAAAATAATGTGTCGATAAAGTAAGATGATATCAACACACATTTGCTATTAAATATAGTTTGTTCATATATACATACATATATAAAATATATCAATTTTTTTTATTAGGAAACTTCAGAGAATTTTCTAAAGGAAGATTTGCTGATCAGCGTTCTCGATTAAGGGACTTTAGAGAACGCAGGACTGGATTTGTTAATTCTTCTGAATCAGTTCGTCATCCTGAAAACTTGAACAGAGAAGAAATTCGTGGAGATGGCCCAAGCACTGATGTGAAGCCCATCAAGTAAACAGTTCATGACTGATTTTGCTATTGGTTTCACTATTTGCATTCTCCAGATGGGAGAAATGGTGGTTTAGAAATGTGACTGTGATTTCACATACAGTAGATGCAGTACTTTTTGGTACAGATAGTTCTGTCATGGGATGTGAAGATTTGTCACAAAAAGTTTAAAAAAATTAAAAAAAAAATATTAAAATTTAAAAATCAACCAACCTCGCAAGTTTAATCATGGCTGCATTTGCAATTACAGCCATTTGACTATGGACAAAGAAGGGGGTTAAATATGTATAGACTGTCTGGAAGCAAGAATATATCCTTCTGGAAGAAAGAATATCAAGTATTTTCTCTATCAATGGTGCCTATATGTAAAATAACTATTCCCAAAAGAAAATACAATTAGTGATTTAGTTGTGTTTAATATTTCTGTGCTACCTTTGGTTAGCTTTAGTAAACTTAGTAGCATATGAAAGTGTGATAAGTTTGGGGTAGATATATGAATGCTTAATTCTGTTTTAAAAAAGAAAAAAAATATTGCAAATTCAATGCAAAATATTTTTTGTGTTTATACTAAGTAATAGAATTAACTTTGTTTTCACTTTTGCAGTTTCGTGTTCATCTCTTTGAGCAATTTGCAACTGACCACTGATAGTAAACAGAGGGAAAAATTAACTGAAAAGAATTAAAGTTATTAACCACAAATAATTGCATTATATTTTGCATGTAACTGTTGCTGTTTAATACATTTAGCAATAACTTTGCTCTTTCAGATGCCATTTCTGTGTGATTAGCTGCAGAACATGCATTTTAATTTTTGCATTTTAAATTTGCCAAAATTAAACATATAACAATAAAAATAACAATAATAAATACTTGCAAGTTTAATTGTAAAAATTTTAGAGTAATATATTGCAATTGTTGGGGATTATTTTGGTGCTGAAAGAAAAAATTCAACTTAACAAAAAAACAACAACAAAATGTACAGTCACTGCCTTGCGTCAATTTTGTCCTCCCTCTTTTCTGTCAAAGAAACAAACTAAAGAAAACTAGTTACATTAGGGTTTATATCACTATCCATTGAGGTTTTTTTAATCAGTGCATAAATATACTGTTTGGGATAATAGTGAATTTACATAGGCGTCAAATAGTATTAAAACAATGCAGAACAACATCGTCCATATTTCAATAATCGTTATTTTCATTAATAATTAGAAAGATTT
This sequence comes from Centruroides sculpturatus, assembly GCF_000671375.1. Lineage (NCBI taxonomy): Eukaryota > Metazoa > Arthropoda > Arachnida > Scorpiones > Buthidae > Centruroides > Centruroides sculpturatus. Next base: position 346,143 of record NW_019384596.1, on the reverse strand, counting down.
ATTGGCAGTGATTAATGAATGTTATGAGCATTATCTTAAAAGAAAAAAATTAACTAAAACACCCAAATTTTCACAAAATTCTGCAATTAATACAGATCAAATTTTCTGTGCAATCAATTTTATAACACTGTCAATTTCCATATCAAAAGTTTATTATTATCTGCACAGTGCTTGTGATGAATTTTTTTTTCTCATTTCTTTATATTATTTTCATGTTTTGTACCAAATACAGTTAACTTCGATGCTTCACATATTTATTTTTCATGAGCATTCATTCAATACAAATAACAAATGAAAAAAAAATTGTGGGACTGCAACCAAAGTATTTTCTTATATTTTATCTAGTCTAAAAGTTTGCAGTTCAGCCTAAATAAATTGTTTAGCAATATTGTCTTTAAAGGAAGAAGAAAACAATTATTATATTGTACTCTAAGTATTAAATTTTTAAGAATGAAAACTAATTGATTGACAAAATGTATGAATATTCATTGTATTCCATGATGAAATTTTTATGATTTGTATAATAGCCTAATATTAATGATAAATTTGTTCCATTACAGGAAACTTGCCCCTAAAAGAGCCTGTGGCATCTATATAAAAAGTACAGGGTCAGTATGAATCTTTTGCACAATGCTGTGGTCGTTGGAACTCTCTTCCTCGAGACGTTATACCGATTAAAACACTCAATGACTTTTGCCATAAGCTGGTGCTAGAGTAAAATATTTTCTAAACAATTCTGTTATTTTTTTCAGCAGCTTGCTAAAAAGTGATCGTTAAATTTGTATTTTTGAGCTTCTATTTTGTCTAACGCATCAAACATTTTAATCGTTATAACACTAAACGGTGTTTCAAACGAAAACAGTCGTGCATAGCAAGTTTCCTCGGTGAACAAGTTATCAGTTTAAAATGGGCTAAATGTAAATTTGAGTTACTTTATATTATAATATAAAGATTAAAAAAAAATAAGAGGTAATAGGTGGAATAGATGATTAAAAAAATTAAGCTTTTGCCAGCAACGTCTTTCTGTATTACGGATGCACTCGTATCGAATTGTAATTTTGAACGATAGAGCCGGTGACATTAGAAACATATGTACAGAAAAAAAAAAACTAACTGTATCGTAGCCCAAGTAAACTGTTTGCACTGACATTGTTTGTGTACAAATTGAACTTCCATTTGAATTTTCTGTTGTTGCTTTGTATCATGTGCTTTTTAAAAAACAAATTGACATGGTGCCAGCAGTCGGTGTGGTACTGTCCATAATTTCTGGTAGCGGCCAGTTAATGTCCGCAAAATTTTCAAATGAATGGACTTTTTCATGAGAGATGCAGAAAGATTATATAAATATATATATCAGTATACATTTCAGTGAGATAGCACTGAAAAAAATGTGATGTATCCACCCTTCTGCACTCCCGAAAACTGTATAATACAATAGTAGTCATAGATCTTGTAGATGTATTAATGTCAATGGCACCCCATGCAGAAAAAAAAAAATGTAGGAATACAGAGCATGGGCCATTTTCCCAAGAGTGGGGAGCAGCTTTGTGTGTACTTAAAAAAAAAGCTACATAATAAAAAAAGCTAAACAAAAATAGTTAGCCTGATGTTAGAAGAAAAATATTAAAAAAAAAAACCATAAATTCAATAAGAGAGAGAAAAAAATGCGTCAGTAAAATTATTCGTAATGGGCTTCTTGTGAAAAATGTATTTGTGCTATTACAAGAGGGGAAAATCCAATGTGCAGCTGTACATGTTGTAATGCCTCGAAAGTATTACATGTTAAGTTTCAGGAAATAGTAAGTAGGCACTGGATGGGAATATAACATTGCAGACTGGCAATGGATTGTTCTTAACTTTGTACAACACGGGTTGCTAATTAATGTATTGTGTAATCCAAAAATCAGAAAGATAAATGCAGATTAAAAGTATTGAAGTATTTGTTAATCGACGAATTTCTTCACGCAAGTGAAGGAAATGCAGTATAATATATATATATATTTAAAAAAAAATGCAAAAAAAAATCATCAATATCAATTTATCATTTGTCAAAACCAATGGCTATATTTACCATTGTCTTTCCAAATGTGGCCTAAGATGTTGGTTGGGTTTGGTATGTTACCAATTGTTGAGTTTCCTACTGTTAAAAATACACAGCGGTCAGTAAAATGTCTTCTGGCAAGAGCAATTGAGTTGTTTTTCTTTCTTATTTCTACACCATTATTTATTTATTATATGAAACTTAACTGTGAACTTGTTCGTTAAAACAATTCACGATTATTCAGTTCTGAAAGTAGTAGTAATAGTACATAATAAACGAAATACCGTCGCGTCGAGTGAAACAATTCTTTTGAAATATCAGTATTTAAGACAATTAAATTCGGTTCTTATACGGGGAGTGCGACCTTGGAGAAAAGGCATCAATCTCTCTCCGTATAAGAGCCGAGTGTCCACCCCGTCAAAAAAAATACTGTCATTCTTCCCACGAGTGCGCGTTCATACGTATTACATGAACGTGCATTATTTTTAAAAGTTATTTTTAATAATCGTGTGTTTCCATAAATTATTTTGTCAAATGGAGCGAGCGTGCAAAAATGAATGCATTTCGCATTCTGTAAATTAAACTTTGTAATTTGATTGTATTATCACTTAAAACTAATATCGAGCGATTATTATTTAATGATATTATTTAATGATATTGTAAGAGGTATTCAAAATTTGTAATGATGCACTTTAAAATCGATCGACGTAAACATTTTTTTTTTTTTATCGCATTCTAAAATTTACATTAAGAAAACAGCTTCGCCTATTCGGGAAATATGTTAGTTTTTTTTTTTATTCTAATAGGTTTCAATAGACTGTTCCTCGGCCATTTATATCTAATATTTAAGAAGTGATATGAATTGTTGCGTCAGTGTATTAAATCAGCACGCACCCTCCGAAGCTTTCTACATTTGTACGTGTATAAAAAATGCAATAAATGACGTTCGATAGACACTTAAGTCGAAAATAAGTAGTTTTATCGTTAGATCGAGTTTTGTATTAAAGCCGAAGAACGCATCGATTCGTAATTTCATCGGGCCGAGTTCGTAACGAGTCTCTTGAAAAACGTTTTCTATTTAGCTGACGTACCGATGATACAAAAATTTTAAGCCAATAGAAATATATCTGGATATAAATATTCTATGAATCGGAATGGCAATTCTGGAAAGTTAGAAGCGCCCGGAAACTTAATTGAACTCGGTAAAGAGAGTAAATTATACACGGCTTTTTTAGTTTAGATTTAATTTTGCTTACTTCTTTTTACTATGTTCAATTGTTTTTTAATGTAAAATATATGAAAAATTGATCATTATAGAAAAGTATACGGACGAATGTTAACGTTGAACGGGAAAAATGCGGACGAACGAAAGTCGGCGATATTGTAATTTACAGAACAAATACGGTAAACTTTAATAATAGTATCCTTTTCGGACAAATTGAAAATGTTTAGTGTTAATTTTCAGTGAAATAATTTATCCTGGGATTTGAGTATCTATCGGCAATCGAAACCTTGTCTTTATTTCCTAAAATTTTACAAGGGCAAAAAACCCCAAAATTGCATTTTAGACGCTATTTTGTTACTGCGATCGAGTTAGCAATAGCATCCCGATTATCTATCAAAAACTTCGATTCTATTACATTATGGAGTTTTTTTAACTCCGCCCCGTGTGCACTAAGAGGGCCTCTATTCAAGCCCGTTACGGATTCGGCCAGGCCCACGATGAAGCGACCGGGTGGTGAGGGACGGGACCCGACGAAAAATTCCTGGGGATTTATCGACCCGTCCAGATTCGAACCCGGGTCCCCCAGAGCGGTAGGTTGCCACCTTGACCGCTCGACCGTCACATTTTGGAGATTCAATAAGTCACCTCTCCCTACCCATCGACAGTAAATACCAATAAAGAGTATATTTTACTTTCCCGACTGTTATGTATATATGAGGAAAAGTATTGGAATGTGTCAAATTTGACACTCGAGTAGTAAAAAACCGACAAAAAAAATTCCGTGGATGTGTGTTTGCGTCGATTTCGCTTTATCTTCATCCCATCCCGAGATATTACGAAACGAAATTTGGCATGGTGGCTCGTATATGGAGGGCATCGATGCTATTAAATTTTGGTGGTGGAAAGTTCGAGAGTGGGGAGAGGCGTAGGACTTAACAACGAATAAAATCATTAACATTTATACTTTTTTTTAAATTATAAATCTTATCCCTACAATCAAAATTAAGCCTTTTGCCATTATATAGTTATTAAAAATAGCAGCTTTTGTTATAAAAACATTTCGTAACAGATGGCGCCACAGACTTTTTTGCTTAGTAACTCATAACCGGGAAAGTTAAGCAACTCTCGTTGCTAGACTTTTAAAGATTTAAAAAAAAAAAATATATGAAGTTTGTTTAGCTGAGCATTGAGCGCCAGGTGTTAAAGGGAAGGCCGACATATCCGGGGTTGCCTACCCTGATTCAGTACTTTATACACACCGAAACTAAAAGCGAAATCAAAATTAAAGGTCATAATTTTAATTATTATTTTTAGTTTTAACCGGCTACCTAGTATTAATAAGTACTAAATGTTATAATATACAGTGGAACCTCGGTTAACGAACTTAATACGTTCCGCGACTGTTCGTTAACCGAAGCAATTTTTCCCATAGAAATTAATGCGAATACAATTTATCCGTTCTAGCCTCTTAAATTTTATTTGTAAAATGGGTTTTCTTTGAAAATATAGGAAAACGTAGTATCTATCGTTACAGCAGCAAATTGGTGGCATAGGAGTGGAGATGTACTGTACGAAGTTTAATTCTTGAAAGGGTAAAAATATCGGGTAACATTGCATCGGGAGATTCTTCGAGTCGAGGTCTCTCTTGATAAGGAACACGAAAGTTGTATAAAGTTGATTGTCTTACTCTTTTAATAAAAAGTTCTAAAATGCGATATCGCATTGTCGTTCATTAAATTAATGACCCTATCGAGAACCACCACCCTAACAAAGTTTTGGCTAATAAATTCCTGCACATCATTCCATTTCCTGCAAATTTCCTTGATCTCGGCACCAGTGATTTCTTCCCTAAGAGCTGCTCTTGTATCTCTCTTTCGCCTGTTCTTCCTGCAAGACAACTAGCTCTTCTGTGGATAGTTCGTTTTGATGGTCCTTTATCAACTCCAAGTCTGTATCATCTAATCCCAAACTCTTGCCAATGAACTACACCGGGAGAGCTCTGTGCAGTCGGCCTGGAGGAAACTGGCCAACTTGTGTCCCAGAGCGAAACTTTGAGGAATTTGAATCCAAGTGCGGCGAGATCTCACTCCAGGCTTTGTCAATAAGGTTCATACAATGCAGGATGTTAAAATGCACCTTCTAAAAAGTTCTAACGGTTAAGCCCGTATCATTGTTCGCCAGGTGTTTCCAGGTTACCAGTGCCTTGGTATACAGCTTTTTAAAATTGGAAATCACTTGCTGATCCATTGATTGCAGTAATGGAGGAAGGAATTTGACTTTGATGATGTCGTGTTCACTATTCAGATCTTCCTCCAAATTTGGTGGATTGCTGGGGCATTATCCATTAAGAGAAGATCCATTTGCTGAAGATAGTTTTTGACAATTGGAGCAAATACTTCTCTGAGCAAATCCATAAATAAAGTTCAAGTTACCCATGCCTTGCAATTTGCCTTCCATTGGACAGGCAGTTTGGACTTCATAACATTATTGCTCTTAAAGGCGTAGGGATTTTCGGCATTGTACACTAAAAGTGATTGATTTTGAGGTCACCACTTGCATTAGTGCAAAATAAAAAGGTGAGCCTGTCCTTCATGGGCTTGTCCTGGTGGTGCTTTCTCTTCTTGTGTTGTTTGTTAGTCTAGGTATTTTTTTCCAAAAAAGACCAGTCTCGTCGCAATTAAACACTTGATTTGAGACGTATCCTTCAGATTTTACAAACTCTGCAAATTTGTCCACAAATGCTTTTGCTGCTTTTCCATCTGAACTTGAAGCCTCCCCATGCCTTATGACACTGTGAATGCCAGTTCGTCCACGAAACTTATCAAACCACCCTCTGTTCACTTTAAAGTCTTGCCCGTCTGCACTTGTACTGGATGTTTGGGTCAACAAGTCACTGTGTAAATTTTTGCCTTTTCACAAATTGTAGTTTCACTGTCTCCAGCAAGTTGCTTTTCATTGATCCATACTAGCAACAGTTTTTCAGCTTCATCTAAAACTTTAACACGAATGCCATTCTAGTATTTTGCAATAATTTCTTTCTTTAATGCTACACTATCACTTTCTTTCTTGGGTGCCATATTGATTAAATACATGAACTTTTTCAGTTCTGTGATTAGCACAAACACTCTGAAAAGCAATGCTTACTTCACGCACGCCTAGCAGCAACTAAAATTTGACAAAAAAAAAAACAAAAAAAAAAACGTTACGTTCATTATCCGAGATGGAATTTTTGCAAAATAAAAGTTTGTTAACCGAGGTTCCACTATAAGCTAATATTTAATATATTTTTATTTGAGTTAAGCACTTTTAACACGAATGTCAATTAAATCGAATTAATAATTGCGGCTCACAGTGTAGTATCTTACTCGCATACGGGGCAAATATGGCGTAAAAAATGTTCGAAACCCGAGATTTGACTACATTCATAATCTTTAAAACAAAGAATTTTTTAAACCAATCTTAATAGTCGTATCATTTATTTGAAAAATGGAATAATTTTAGCTGAAAATACAAAAATAAATCAATTGTTTCTGAAACAGTATAAAAATGAAGTTGCGTGAAAATAACGAATAATTAACATCGCGATATTTCAAACGGGCTTCGTATTTCATTTGGCTTTTATATATAAATCTAACGTCCAAATACTCCAAGATTCAGAAATACAGTATAAAAGCCAAATTGTGAAGCGCATTAATTAAACAGTTATTCAATTATTTCATGTTTTAAGAGGATCGCTGGCTGCTACCTTGTCCATCCGATAGAGATTCGGCGAAGATCTATTTTGATTCCCACGAAATCCAAAAATCAGGGAATAAAGAGTGGGAAGAACTATCAAAACATGAACATAAGCGAAAACCACTGCCAAAAAGAACATTTTGTAAAATATTATGGACACCTGATTAGTGGCTATCATTAAAAACGCGGGTGAGATTATCAGGAGGAGAGTGTTCTGGATAATGGCCGCCGCTCGAGATTTTAAAGCGAACATCATCTTTCCTTTAGTGTCTTCGTCCGAGGCAGAAAAGGCGTAAGATAAATGGCAGAGATAACTAGATAACAATCCCACTAACATGACAAATATTATGGAATAGAAGGAATTGATTTTAACTCCCCAAAGGTTGGAGAAACCTAAAACGCCTATCTGAATGGACGTGACGGAAAGAGAACCCAATAATATGCAAGGAATGTTAGGAATGAAGAGGGAAAACACTATTAAAACGACACAGAAACTTATAGGTAGCATCCATAAGACTAGTTGTCGTATGATAGTTGCCAGTTCGTACATGCGAAATAGCATGCTGGTAAATCGAACGGGTATGGGAGAGTCGTCGGCGATCCTATAAAAGTCTTCCAACATCATTTTTTCGGTTTCCGCATCGTTAATATTACGGGTCTGAAAAAAACATCTACTTGCCAAAATTTGAGTCTCCTCTTCGTTAAAAACGACATCGGTAGCAATATCCGCAGTCATGGGCAATTTGAAAAACACGTTTTTTAGTACAAAGATAAATTCTTCCTCCAGAGAAAAATCGTAACTTCTGAACAACCAATTTTTCTTGGGATTATTGACTATACTTAAGAAGATCTTCAGCCAACAGGACGACACGGCGCCCGTGGCGTAAGTAGAATTTTCAAAGCTTTGCATAACTTCTTCTATTTTATTCTGAGTTACGGGATCCGAATAGTTCAACGGAGTGTCTATTATTACTTGCACTCTGTGAGGATAAGCGGTGTAATATTTATAATGACGTTCGTAGTAAGTCGTAATGTAAGAATCCGAAGGAAAGGGATCGGTGATTCCCGACGCCACTCGTAATTTCGTGCACTGCCAGATAGCGACACCCAAATAGGCAGCGTACAAGAGAAAAACTACAATTTTACTCAGGGGTTTTTGTACGAAATATACATATTTCTCCCATACACGAAAGGAAATAAAGAAATCTTCTTCGGGTGTTCCGCATTCTCCGTTTTCCGTGCAACAGAAGAGAGAGCATCTTCCATCTGGAAAAACAACATGTAAACGCCGTTTAAACCGGATCAAATAAAAACAACGTACCTCTGTTAGATTTTTTTGACGTGACGGTGACGCAAATCAGAGGATGTAGTTTCTTCCTCTCTCTGTATCCGCTGAGAGCCAAGCATCCTCCCAAAAACGTAATTTCGTACAAGAAGAAAAAGAGGCTGGTCACAGCCGCGTAAGTACAAAATATTTTCGCGGCCCGAAACGGAGCCGCCAATCCTACTAAAAAGCAAATTAAAGAAATCAGAAACACCATAGTAACGGACACGAATACTTCGGAATAAGCTTTTCCCAGTCTTTTATCCACAGTTTCGGTGGCTTCGGTTCTTCTCCAAGCCGATATCAACACGGCCGTGTCTTTCGTTGCGAGACCTACGGGAAAATTATTATTACACGGAGCCATTTTTCTCTATTAAGTGAAAATCTTACCCATGGTCAAGAAAAAATCGAAGACGACCACACTGGTGAATTCCACTCCGCAATAAACGCACAGTCCCCAGGCCGCGGCGATAGACAACAACACGCAGAAGACGGCGGCCACACTTAACCACGGTTTGCTTCGAGTCCATCTCTTGTTCATAAATAGGAAAAAGTTGAAAACGACGACCAACACCAAGACGACGACCAGCAGCTTAGCGGTCGATCTGGTGACTTTCTTCAGTTCTCTGCTGTAAGACCATCTGGAAAACCACTTGACGTCGATATTTTCGCCCGAATGAGTTTCCAAATATTCGACCGCTTTCGCATCCCACAACGTCGACAGTCTATTTCTTTCGCCGTCGCCGTCGTCTAAATAATATAGGAAACGAAAGGCTTCGGCCGATTTTACGTTGTCTTCGAAATCTAATTCGACGCCTCCCAATATGGTGCCATAAAAAACGAAACTACGTCAAAGATATCGTATATATATATAAATGCGTATCAACACGCCAGCACAAATACATAGAAACTAAACTTTATATAAAATGTATTTTTGTTCGGTATAATTACTATAGGTCTAATTCTTTTTCTATATTATACGATTTATTAAACAACGTATATACTCGTATTGGCAATTTGTTCTTACATTTGCTATTTAATAGATTAACTTAAACGTACCTGTAAGTTCTTTCGTCGATGTAAAGTGGGTATTTGATCTTCTTTTTTCCTCGAAGCACCTCGTCTATGCTTTCGGCCAATATTCCGGGGTCGTTTTTAACGCATCTCCCTCTCTTCGTAGAGCAGACGTCTACGTAAGTCAAGTTTTTTCCATCCGCTGGTACGGACAGAGCTCGAATAGCCTTATCCAACAGGACGCATTCCTCCATTACGGGTTTCGTCAGGACGTTGCCGCCATTTTTTGCGGTGATCAACACGATGAGGAATTTCGCCGTCCTCGTCATTCGGCCCAAATCGAAATTAGAAGAGACGTTCATGGGGAAAAGCTCGGTGGCCAGCAGTTTATCGTCCAGGGTTCTTCCGTCGACGGGAGCGTACAGATGTTCGATACCGATTACCACGTTGATTCGGAGGAAACCCGTGGCCAGTAGAACGGATAATCCCAGAGGAAGCAAAACGAAATACCAAGGATGTCTGCCGACGAAACTCCCGGTTTTGCCGAATGCTCCGGAGACCGCCCGGTCCACATAAGTACAAACCATCTTGGGCTTCTGCGGATAAGCGAAAATTTAATAATTAAAAAAATTATTATGAAAATAAACATTAACCATTTCTCAACTAACAAGTATGTAACGCGGCACTTTTGGCAAAACTTTTACCTCTCTAAAATATAATTGTACTACACCTAATTACTTTTGCTAATTTTGAAAATATTTTATTGTAAGAAGAAAAGGTGAGGGAAGTCTGTTTCAAAACAGTCCAATATGTTTATTTGTTCACAAATTATCTACTTGAGGATGCAATAATCGTAGTTGGGTATTTTCGCGTGTAACGGCGTGTTCTATTAGGACAAAACATGTTTTGTGACTGGATGCAATGCTAGATAAGCCACGTGTTCGAAGAATAAGATTATTTAAAGGACCTAAAGTTTCGGAATTATTATCGAAGTGGTGCGAATGATTCCTAGAGAAGACAAACTTTACAAATTAAGAGATTTCGTTTGCGAAAAGCATTTTGTATCTTACTTTATTATTAAAGACTGGAATTCTACTAACAGAAGTATGAAAACATTTCTAGGAGTAAATAGAAGCTTAAGTAAACTTAAAAATTTGATGGCAAATTGTTTATTGAAGCTGTTTTACATAGTTTTGTGATGTTTTCTTTTAGGTGATGCTAAACATTACTTCGCGCATCCTTCGAGTGACAACATAATGGATTACGTAATTTCGAATTTAAACCGTAAATAATACTTTAAAAAATTTTGTGAAGAAGTATCTGTTTATGAAGACCTCATAGAACATATTTTATGTAAGGCATTGCAATTTTCATGTAAAGAACACGCAAAAGAGATACTAGCTTATATAATTCATTGTTACATTCCATTAAGAATGTGCCACTATGCAAAACGAAAAAGGTTGCGAACCATTGATGTGTAGAATAACAGAATATATTAGAGTTAGGAGGAACTTAATGGGTCAAAATAAATATAAGTTATGAGGAATAGTTTTCTTAACATAACATTTTTCTTTTTAAATAGTCAAACGGAAAAAGTTTAACCTCCAAAAAACACTATTGTGTACGGCCTTGAAACGAAGTAACAATGAATGGTTATTATAGATATAAAGAATCAGTTGTTATTTATGTGTATGAAAAACGTAGGAATCTTTTTTCTACTGAAATCTAGTACTATAAAATATATTTGCCTCCACTTTATTCTTGGTGAATAGTTATAAATAAACACATTTAAACCAGCACGTGAAGGCATTCTTACAAACTTGCACGTGTAGCTGACAAAAGTAATGACACCAGTCAGTAGCAGAACTTGATATAGATAAAGTATACTGACCGAACTACTTAAAATTCTCGCAGAGAAGAAAGAGTCAATAACTAGTCGGAAACGAGTTCAAGGATCGCAGAGTTAATTTAAAAGTTCTGTTATTAAACACGGCCTTGTTCGAATATATTAAATATTTAAGCAATATTTTAACATAAAAAGGAAGAAGATGTGCGAAAACTCTTTGTAAGAAACAATAGTATAACACTCTTTTATTGTCTGTTGGGATGGAAAAGTATCGAAAACTCAACAATTAATATAAATCACGAGTGCCTCATTTTACAAACCATTAAAAATATATTTTTTTAAATTGTAAATGAAGTTTATCCCGTTAATTACGAGTAATCATTTATATAGTGTAAATTTTATCATTCAAAATATATAATTAACTTCATTTACAATTAAAACGAAGTCTTTTAATGGTTTGTAAAGTAACATTTTTTCAAGGCTATATAAAAAAGATAAGTTTAAGTAACTTGATATAATATTATGACATACTTTTTTAAAGAAAAAAATTACCGAACGAGACTCATCTTTTTCTTTAAAAAGAGCAATTACGGAACAATTGGTAGCGTTACGGCACTAGTGGTTCTACTCTTACACACGCCTTTGGTGACGAAATTTAAAGTTGAAATTTTAATAAATTATAAAAATTAATATAAAACGTCGCACCTTACCTTGCAAATATTTTAATACTACTTACATTACGAGGCATTTCTGTAGCGTGAGAATAATTTGATTTTCACAGTACAGTAGGCTATAATGTCAGAATGTCACGTATCGAAATCGCTTTTAAACTTCGTACGAAGTATACAATGAAATAATATATAACAAATAAGTCATTATTACTACTTATTAGTTGTATAACAGATGTGTCACTGTTGTTTCCAATCGATTGTGCCCGAATACTCGTGTTTCGTGACTGTAAGCGATATCCGTCGGGACAACTGGTCGTAAGTGTTGCATCATTAATATTCTATCTACATTTACACCTTGACGGCTATTGCCAACCTTGACGATTTCTTGAATAATGGACAGCGATACATATTTAAGGACAAGAACGAAACGTAAAAGGGGTGTGATTTTGAACTTTATATTTTATTGACTTTCTGTCAGCTTTAAGAGAACACTTTAACGGAATAAACTTAAAATATTTAACTTTTGGCGTAATGAACGAATGTAATGATAAAAACTTCACACAATAACGAGATGCGTTAAAAACAATGACATATTTATCATTAGTTCTTATTTAAGTAAAGATGGTTGTTTTCAAGCTGGGTTTCATGGAAAGAAAAGATTCTATCGTATCTTCAGAAAACCATTGTCGCCATCGGTATTTATAGAAATCTACATTAAAAAATATTAATGTATATACAAGGTGGCCGTAACTAAAGTTTCCTTATTCAGAGCACTTGTAGCTGTAACCAATAAGCAGAGTGATTACCAAAATTTGTACAGTCTATGCAAATGATATAGAAAAGGATTTTGCACAAAAAAGAAAAAATAGTTCAAACACGTATACTTTAACAGGAAAATAAACAAAATGAAAATGTATTTATTTGTTCCACAAGGGATATACCTTCTGTAGAGTCTGTTTACTGATGTAAAGAATGTAGCTCAATGTATCTCCCATTGTTCTGGTGTAAAATTTCAAGCAGATGACACAATGTATTCTCCAGCAGACTGCGACTGCTCGCCAGTAACGCTTCGTAAGTGCAGCGCAATACGATCATTTATGTCTACCAGAGTTGCAACATTTCCACGATAAACTATATTCTTTAAGTGGTGCCACAACTAGAAATCGCACAGATTCAGATCCGTGTCATTGTTTACACTGACTTTATTCGTAATGTTTAAAATAACAGGTTAAAATGTCACTTTGAAGTTGATCTTCGACATTTACTGTTTTGTTTCATTTACTTTCTTATATAAAAAAAAAAACTCCTGACTAATTTTTTTTTTGTTTTTTTACAAAATCGTTTTCCGCATACTTTGCGTAGTCTGTATACAAATTTTGGTGTCAATCCACTTATTGGTTACGAGTGCTTCGAATAGGGCCTTTACAGGATAGTTATGGTCATTCCGTAATTCAATCGATATCAAAATTAAATTATTCGTTATTAAATATTTATTTACCACAAGAAAAACGTAACGATCATAAAGCTGATTTCAAACTCCACATCTTGAATTATTTATAGGTCCTAAATATTTTAGGAGCGTGAAATCTTAGTGAACAAATGTATCCCTTTTAGAGTACTCTCTCATCTTGGACAATTTTTCTTTATTTCCAATGAATGCTGTTTCATTATTTAGCTAACCGGTTAATATGACTATTACATGTTAATCGACTATTCTATGTGACTAGTATCTCATAACAAAACATAAAAGCAGAATAACGATATACTACGTGATTATTATTCGTACGTGGAAATGGCCGAAACGATAGAAAACGTAAATTAAAATAGCATTTTATCATTTTCGTCCAGGTTTGGAAGGGAAGAGTTGTCTTGATCTTGCGGCATTAAATTCCGCTTGGATCAACAACAGTGCTATTTGATTTAAATAACGAAAATCTAATTTAGTTCTCACTGGACGGTATATTATAGTCTTATAACGTAATAAGCCTAAAGGCTTATTATATTCGATTAATTAAGGCAATGCGGCACATGGCCGATCTGCCGAAGAGAATGCCTCCCGGGAGGTCTTTTGTGGAAAACTGGCCCCTATTTGGTGTTATTGACGTAAAGAAAACCCCACGTTGCCCAACTACCAGTGTTCAGTGGTTTATCCAGTTGGCCACTGGTTTTCCTCCAGTGGCCTATTGGATAAAACCACTGAACACTAGGGTAGTGCCTAAAGTTTAGATCTTGTACTGTACTTCTATTCGGTATTCATATACAATACTTTTTCCCGTAAATTATTTGAAAGAATAATTTTCTATAATTATTTTTCGGTACTTATTTATCATATTATAATTGTTAAATCATTCATCTCTTTTGTGTGTGTAATTTTTCTCTTTTTTTCCAAAATAAACCTCAGCAAATATTAATACATTATTGTAACGTTGATATATATTAAATATCAATTTATTATTGCAACAGATTGAGTGCTTCTAACGAATGTTTTCCGCCATCCTTTAGTTTTAACCGGTATTAAAAAAGTTCTATTTTCTGTCTGTATTCGTTAAGTTACTGTAATAGGTTCTAAACACACGCAGAAGAAAAAACGTTTAATCGAATAATAAATATTTTATTTATATTTTAAAATGTAGAGAAAAATTTTTATACATATCACAGATATTTTGAAATCGATATTAACATAGTATATTATCAAAGTAATATGTATAATATATAATAAGCAGAAATAACAATTGTATACACATTAAAAATTCAGTTAAGATTTCGATGTATTTGCTGAAAAATTTAAATCAGTTTCCTTGAAGAATTCTACCCATTCTCAGATTAGGATCAGATGTTCTTTTAAGCTTACAGAGTACAGTACATTTAATATCTTAACATACAATGACAATAAAAACAATGACGAGATGCCATCAAATGATATAACATACTGAAACAAACATTGAAATTTACACACTTAAAAAGTTTTCACCAATGAAAGAATCATTATAGTCGTAGAATGTGCGCTAGAAATATCAGGTAGGCTGCACTTAATGGATCTTTCTGTTAGCCTTTATAACTCGTAAAGCTGTTTTTAATAGGCTATATCTTCTACAAAACTGAACACTTTATTCGAGAGAAAGAATATCTGGGCTCTAGTCTGCTGTGTGAGATCAGAACTTCTCACCGTAGCTAAGTCTGCAATGAGAGAAGTGACTTTCCGCGTGTCACCTGATTATCCGTTACATTGTTTGTTTGAACCGCCTCGCCGTTACTGCCTTCTCCGCCATATTGCTAAACAACACCACTTGTAACTATTTTAGTTTGTATCGTGCTTTCCTATAGGCTAAATAAATGCGGAAGTTGTTAAGCCCGTAACGGGCAACTTTATAATAGTGAATTGAGTCGAACGACATTTGGTGATGTCACAGTCGATTCTGACCGCGACGTCACCAAATGTCATTGGACAACTTCTCATATAGACTAGAGCCCCTGTTTTTTTCATTTCTATCGACGCTTTTAATTGGAGTCTTAAGCACGAACAGAATGTATTGATACATTTCACAGTAATTTAAATATTTTTATCTTGCATTTGAAATCTTTAAATAATTACGTTTGTAAAAATAGCATGGAAAAAGAGCTTAAATTATTTATTAAGACACACCTTGGATAATTTGATAACGCATCTTCAATAATATGTTGCCTGAAAGAAAATAGAAATATACGTATTGATATAAATAATTAAAGAAATGTTAATGATATTACTATTATATAAAATAAATCCCCTTTACATTCTGAAAATAAATCTATATAATTAAATATTCATAATTATGTATTTATTCAAATGGGAATGTCATTATATAATAGGGACCATAAATACCACGTGACAAATACATCAAACAATTTTACTGATTTTTATAATTTTAACGGTGATGAATTCGAATCTGCCAACAGAATTGGCCTAGCAACCACCACTTTTGAGAACAGCAAATGTTTTCCTTCAAAAACCTAATGAGGTTTTTGAAGGAAAACATTTTCTGTTCAAAATATATTTATTGGCTACACGCATTGCTATAACAATTGGCTAATTAGATACAAATAAATTTATGTTACCAATTAGAAAGTTCAGACTATGTACGAAAAATTTTTTTAATTTTTGAGTCTATCTAACAATCCATTAACACAACCACAGAAGTACCCGTAACATTGTTGAAGAAAACCTTCAATAAAAACAAATAATGAATAGGTAAAAAACTCACAATATTAAAAATGATCAAAACGTCAGCCTTTTATTTGATGGTAGTGTGAGAAGACTTGTTGTTTTTAATGTAAAAGACGTCAGAACCTCAAATAAAAGGCTGACGTTTTGATCATTTTTAATATTGTGAGTTTTTTACCTATTCATTATTTGTTTTTATTGAAGGTTTTCTTCAACAATGTTACGGGTACTTCTGTGGTTGTGTTAATGGATTGTTAGATAGACTCAAAAATTAAAAAAAATTTTCGTACATAGTCTGAACTTTCTAATTGGAAGAATATATCCTGAGTTCACCATGAAATTGTCTATAAACTTATGTTAATTTCTCCTTTTTTATAATTCTATTTATATAAAAAATGAAACACTTAATGACACGTTTTCTTCCTTTTATATTCTTTTTCTAAAGTCTCTCGCTGTAAAGTCCAGCAAAACACGTTTTCGTTCCACCTTCCGCTATATCGCTTTTCCATTTGACAGAGAGTCTGATAAAACCTTTCTCTGTGGGGCCACTTTTTTTTACCAAGTAGTTCTTCTCGACTGTCTCGTTCACATAAAAAACAACAGAATTTAGTGTATTCTCCTCGAAGACCTGTTAGCATTGCAACAATTTTGACGTCGGCACACACATTCCATTTATATTCGTTGTATTTTATCTTATCCAGCATTATCTTGATGATGTAATTTTCTTTCGTGTAAACAGTATGATCGACCGGAACGGACGGATGTTTGTTGCCATTGTGCAGCAAAACTCCTTTAAGACTGAATTTAATGAGTCGATAAAGAATATCCACTCCGCAGTTTCCATTGCTGGAAATGTGTTGCAAGTAATCAAGCCTTTCTTTTTGAAAGATTCAAATCATGAATCGAATCATTCAACCTAGACTGATGAGCTGTGGCTCTTCTGTAGACTCCACGATAGATGCTGATCACAACTTTATTGTCGTCTTGACGAGGCGTCTTCTGTTCTGAATCTTCCGTGAAATTCAGAGGTGGACCCGGTACTGGCATCGATTCATCATAGGCACTGGTCGAAGCGTAGATGGACAGTGTATCTTGCTTTTTAATTTTGCTATGATGTTAATCATGCAAAAGTAAGTTATCGACGCGATTCTAAGGTTCCTACTAGTCCATAGAGACAGCAAAGAGCATTGATTTGCGTATGCCCTTCAACCATTCAGTCAGTGTCCGCGTGTATGAATTACAGCATATTTTAGGAGCCCAGGTTTTCTTATGATCTCTCACGATAGTACGCTTTTTTCATGCTTTCAAAGTCAGTTCTCCAGAAACAGTCTGGCTGGTTTTTTGCACAAGCGTGATACGTTGAATCTGAGAGAGAGTGTATCTGAATCCAAGATTGTTCTTTGGATCTCCGCTGGATCTTATATGCTGTAGCTGCCTCTAAACGACAGGGAGGTAAACGGGGCCACCTGGCACCTGACAACTGACAGATGACACCTGTAGTCTATTTACGTAAAATATAGCATCTAACACAGGAGGATCTTTTTAAAACAATTCCAGTTATTAAGCAAATATGATTTCTCCGTTTTTATATTTTATTCAAACAACAGTAACAAAGAGTTTGTCTAAAAGAAGCATTTTTCTGCAAAAAAAGCTGTATTAAAAAACTATGGGTGATAGAAGATTTTGGTCTTCAGATTCATATTCGACAAGATACTAAACATAAAAACTTAACATTTACTTTCACGGGAAGATTTTAATGCAGAAAAGTGTAATCACTTAACAGAGTATTACTAATACAAATTTTTTAAAACTCTTTAAAACTTTCATTGTAATAAATATTAAAGGAAATGTAAAACAAGTATTAGGTAATTCTAAAATGGTCAGACGTCCGGCATTAGGCCAGATAGCTCGGCTTTTGAACACTCCGCCTACCTTCCGTCTCAAGCCATTTTGGAGTTTCCCTAAAATAATTATGCACCATCTTTAAAATAAAAATGTTATTTTCTTAAAATTAATAAAAAAATAATTCAATTGAGTTTGAGTTTTTCAGACCATGTTATATGCATATACACCATCATAAAGATTATGAGCACTAAGAGGGAGTTTTCAGCAAGCCTATTATGAATTCGGCCAGGATCACAATAGGGCAGCTAGGTAATGACGAACAGGTCCGAGACTATAGGTCGATATTACATTTAAATTAATTATTTTATAGAGATGAAAACAATTCTTTGTGTACTTTGTAGTAAATACAGTATGTAATTAAGCTATAGTACTTGTTTTAGTACTATATTAGTACTTGTGAGTTCAATAGTAAGAAAACGGTTTTGTTTATAATGAATGATCTTATAAAATGTTATTTTATACTTTAAATAAAACTTAATTTTAATAAAGCACAAAATATATTACTTACTTTAATATTCTGATTACTCTTTAAGAATATAGAAGAGCAGTTAAATGCGAAAGCCGTAAAGATAAACGACGAATGAAAATCATTTACGAATTACAATTCCAACAATCTCATCATATGAGGGTAGACGATCGGAAAGTTCTTCATCTTCGTCTCCGTTAGAAGGAATAATAGTCGGTAGAGATACAACAGTCCGATATGATGGAGGAGGCTCGAGATAATCGGAAGAAGAAGGCAACGAAGAAGGCATATTTTCTATGGAACAAGTTTCATCTCTATTAGAATAATAACAAACTGGAGTAGAAAGATGTCGAATAAGTCTTCTTCTCTGCATGCTAGACGTACTCGGACAATCGGTGTTGGAAGTTTCAGAAACAGTAATCTGCACCGCTACTACATCGTTTTCATTTGCGATTTTGTAAAGGCAATATTCCATAAAACGTGTAATGAAGATCACTAGGACGATGATGACAATAATTATAATTAAAATTCGGACGATCTTGAATGTGGTATTATCCTGCATATCTATTAATCCGCTGCTCCATATAGAATAGAAAATCAAATATCCCATGATAGAAGATACTATAACCGTGCATACAATTAGGCATTTCTTTACTCTAGCGTTAGCTAAATGTGCGATTAAGGCATTAGTCTGATGCAATTCTGTATTCATCGAAAGGCACTATTCTGAATAAATAAATAATAACGAGGATTTTTATTATAAAAATAAAACAAATATAAAATCGATTTGTAAATTCACAATATTCATTAAATAGACTTTAATAATAATAATAATAATTCGATTTGTAAATTCACAATATTCATTAAATAGACTTTAATAATAATAATAATAATAACAATAATTTTCGAATTTGTTTATATATGAAATGATTATTTACTACGGACAATAAAGTGTTTTTTCTCTCTTTTAAAGGTTAAGAGAAACAATAATTTGGGTTATTTTTTTAATGTTCGATAATTTAATTTACTTTCTTCTTATTTGTTTTAATATTACGTTACATTAATAAAATTAATTTAAAATAAACAAATATAAAGCGAGAGATAATTGATTATTTAATATTAAATAACGATTCTACTTAGTTTTTACGTTAAGATAAGATCTACGTTTAAAGGAAATGATTATAATATCATTAAAATTCCCCTTTTCGCTAGGAAATTTAATTTATTTTATAAACAAATTTTCTACTCAAAAGCTGCTTAACCTCTTATACTCATTTCAATTAAATATTTTATAATAATAATAATAATAATAATAATAATTAGCATATATTATGTATATGTTATATTAATATTAGACGTGTAAAATTGAGAGTAAATTGAAGTTTTATGGTAGATTAAAAGATTTATTAATAAATAAATAAAATAGCAATATCGATAACAATTTAATGCGGAATAAAAAATGAATTTATATATATATATTTTTTAAAGTATTCGTGCTTTTTTTTTACTTTTAGTGATCTTAATTCTTAGAACTTCCTTTTTAAAAAACAAAAAAAAGGTCCTGGTTAAAGTTTCTTTTATAAACTCATTAATAAAGTAAAGAATGATTTAAGTTTCAACAGTTGCCATGGTCCATTTTCTATATCGATTTTTGCTATTTTTACTTTTGTTTGCTTGCCGAAAGTAAAGCCGCACACACACTGAATGAATCAGATTGTTTCCAGTAAACTCTCAGTTTATTACACGTTGTAAGTTGTTTATCGATTGCAGTAGTGTTAAGGTCGTATGACAAAACTGGTTACGTCTTAATATTAAATGTACGTATAAATAATGTTAAAGCAACTACTTACATCTTTCTATGTCTATATACTGGTCTTCAGTCAAAACAGTTCCTGTGACGTCATCGTTGCGTCTGTAATGTCGGAGTTTTAATGTTGGCGCCTTTATGTCGCTGTTAAACAAAATAATTGTTTCGGTTTTTTTATTATAAAAATATTAAAATTAAAATTTTATTTTATTTATATTATGTAAGCATTAATTTAATATCTGCTTAAGGGTTGATTATCTCGGCTCTACTTTTATAAATGACGTCATAAAATGGGGGTTATTAAAAGGTTTCTCGAAAGTGGGATGTTTCGTTCGAAGTTTTGCTCTAAAATAATACGAATTTTTATCGCTTAAAAATGTATATTTTGAAAATTTATTATTTAAGGATAATAAATCGCTCAAAATTTATCTGGCAAAATCACAAAACGANCGCAAATTTACCGTTATAAGGATAATAAATCGCTTAAAATTTATCTGGCAAAATCACAAAACGACATTCGAATGCAATATTGAACACTTGGAATGATTCGTTTTTTTTTTTTTTTTTTGTGAAGTGCCGCGTAGCGAACCGTAACTGCTTTATGTTACGCGTGTAATTAATAAAGTGATGCAACGTTTCCTATCCCGTGCTGTGTATTATTTCTTACTTGTTAGTACAATTAAGGGAACGATAAGTGATTTTGGAGGTAGGTATGTGCGATGACTTTAAGAAACGTTACAAGAGGTGGGATAGTTGTTAAAAAGTATAAAAATAGCGTTACGATTCCTATATTGACTACTCCTATATTTGAAAGTGTTTTCAACTATTGTAAAACATATCCACGTACAGTAGTACATCAGAGTTTGTAATATTAGTACAGCTGTCCCTTGATAATCCGACAGGTATGGGACTAAAGGGGTGTCGGATTACCGAAAGTGATTACAGTACATATTTGGCATTGTTTTGCAAGAAGTAGCCTACAATATTCCCTACTCCAACTGTTCGAACAGAACTGCTCGCGGAAAACACACGAAATGTGTGTCATCGTGTAAGAATTGGGTGGGGAAATTCACGTCGCGACATGCTTCTATGCAATCAGACACGTAACGAGGACGGGTACCTTGATGGGAGGTGCGTCGGACTACTGAGAGTGTTGGATTACAAAACGTCGGACTATCAAGGGACAGCTGTAATTATAATGTAATGCATTCATAAAAACGTAAAAATCACTGACTTCTTCTTCTTCTTTTTCTCCTCCGGGTTTATATGGAGATTATAGCCTTAGTTCGCTTTCTCTCCGACGAGCAAAATTACTGACGTTCATCCTAACAGTTTTTCTTTAGAAAATTTCAACCCTCCACTTAAATGCTTGAATATCGCACATAATTGACTGCAAATCTAGACAAAAGCAGAATCGTTGAAAACACTTCTAACAAATTTGACTTTATAGCTTATACAGAATAATAACATTTAAGCTTATACTAGTTGTCAAACAGACTGTTTATAACCCAGGTCTTTGTATTGAAATTTCTATTTTTTCATTGACCTAAGTTTGAAAACAAGAGTCTGAAATAAGATATCGAGTGATCATTAACAAAAATACGAAATCATCACTCAGCAATATCACATTCATTATTAATTAAACCGCAAGCCATATTAAATTTTTATGGTTTAGTTTCCCAACATTAACCCAAATCAGGCATCCATTCGCTCTACTTTAGGATGATGGGGCTCCCTAATCCGAGATTCGCTCTGATAGCAGGCCTACCTATCTCAAGCATCGGTATACTATGCCCGATAGCCTACGTTTAGTAGCATATTTGCCCAAAGCAGTTCTTAAAAAGGAGTGACTGTAAAAACAGTTATAAAGTTGAAAAATCTTCATACTTTCGCCTTTGGCTCGTTACGGATTCAGGTGGTCCTAAGTACTTGTCACTCATCCCATCATATATTAAACAACTGTAAAATTAAACCTTAGAGGCTAACAGTGTGTACAGTACAGTGTATTTCCAGGCGGCATAAGAACGCTACGTTATGCCGTCTGGAAAGTAAGATTGATAAAAATCCCATTTGAGGCTTATTGGAATTACAATATCCATGGAAATATCGTTTGACTACGACAGTAGAATATTACAAATTAACTTAGCAGTTTACAAACCAACAATTTTAACAATATGTATGTATAAAAGTGCTTGAAACAAGTATCTATTATGGGGTAGACCCGATAATAGATACTTGTACACTGTACCCAGTGTTAGCGTTGTGTTTATTTACTCGGAAATTTATCTACATTGAAAATATAGAACGTGATTAACACGCTTTCTATTGACGACCCAAAGGCTTTTATATGGTATGGTCTGAAAGATTAAAATATACACTTATACTCTATTTTTCAGGTTAGTTTTCACATTTCGCTTTAAAAAACAATTTACGGTTGGTTTTCTCTTCTGTAGAGGACATGACGACTGACAGATCTTCGGGATATAAATTGATGTTCCGTTTGACGACGAGAGACTCTTTGATTTACATCAGTTTTATATACATTTTTATATTAGTTATATTACTTACATTATACTATATTAGTTATATTTACATTTTCAGCGTAATCTTCTATTTTAAATTGACAAATTTTTATGAGAATTCCACCCAAAAAACATTTATTTAAAATAACCAAATAATTGGATTTTTTTGCCATCCATTTCAGTTTAATGAATTAATCGAATAGCAACGAATATCCAGTTTTATTCCCCGATTGTTATTCTGTCAAGCAATCGGGGTTATTTTCTGGAAATCAAAAAACTACCAGAAAATGGGTTTCGCCTTGACGTGGCTTTGTGGCTTAACGTGTGAAAATTTTATCAAGTTTTACACATAAGATTTTCCACAGACTAAGTACACCCGACAGAAGTATTTCGAAATAATTTTTATCACTGATAACGAGACAGACTTAAGTGTATAATTTGAACTTTTTAGACCTATTTGTTCATCCTCTAGAACAGGGGTCACCAAACTTTTTTCACAGCGGGCCACATAACTGAGAGAATGACGAGTGCCGGTCGCATCACCATTTTCTTCAATATAGTGTAATGAATACACAAAAAATAAAGAAAATTAACATATTTATTTACCAATACACAAATAACATGGCTACAGAAAGCTCGTAATCGCTTTTCTTAGAAACTTCATTACATAAAAAGTGCTCTGAATATCCAAAGCGTAAAAATTCGCCGAATTTTTCATTTCACTGATTTTCCTTAAAAAGTATATTACTGTCAAATGCAAAATTCAGATTGGACCAATTTTGGCATGTTTATTTACTTATTTTAATTTTTTCTACGTAGTAAGTTCATCTATAATCTATGATATTTCCATATAAATACAGTAGAGCGTCGTTTATCCGAAGGTCGGTTATCCGAAAGAATTTTAGTTGTCAAATTCAAATTTCCGCTAGTGCTGTGGCGCTGCAATCTTTGGCTATATCTTGAGCTACTCCAATATTTTTTTTATGTTTGTATATGTGTTTTAGCTGGCAGCACTGTCACTTTTGTGTGGTGTTTTTCTGAGGACTGCATGTCATGCTGAATCAAACGTTTTTGATACTAGATAACTTCTAAAGTATAAATTTTTTTTGTTTTTTATATTTTTAAATATATTTATTTTGTTTGTAAACAATAAAGAAATAATTTTTAACGATACAATAGCCACGATTATTATTTTTAAAAGTTTACATTAAGCTTAACATCGACGAAAATTCAACGCGAAGCGACACGCAACGGAGAAAAATTTCAACACGGGATAGGTTAATATATTTTTTCGTACATAATCGGTTATCCGAAAAATAAGTTATCCGAACAACCCCAGTCCCCAATTGATTCGGATAAACGACGCTCTACTGTATTTATATTTTAGCTCATTTGTGGTACAGTGCGGTGGCAGGCCGGATGAACTGGCCTGGTTTGCGGGCCGTAGTTTGGTGACCCCTGCTCTAGAAGATTCTTCAATGCCGAATGAACAATAAGAAGAAGAAGAAATACAGTTTTTTGGCGGATTTTTGCTTTTTTTCAATTGATTATATTTCGACAACTTTATTTAAAAATCTGAAATTTTGCACACTACCTAAGAAAGCAATTATCTAATTGTTTTTTGGAGGAGATGTTCAGAATTACTTTAAGCGTTTGGGGGCGGAAAAATCAACTCTTTCTATATACCGTGTATACAGTTAGTCAGTGACTTTTTACTTGGCGCGGAATCTCTGCCATGACTCTCTATAAGTCAGACACTAGTTAGTACGATTGCTGAAATTATGCTTAAAAGTTAAGGATTTGCAGAAGTCTATTATAAATGTCCCTTAGTTATAAAATTCCTGTTCACAAAATACCACAAAATTCAGAATAAAATTATCTATACTAATATTATAAAGAGGTAATGTTTGTATGTATGTATGTATGTAAGTTTGTTTGCAGCAGGTAATCTCCGAAACTACTCATCCGATTTCAAAAATTCTTTCGCCAATATTTAGAATGGAACCTCGGGGTGGACATAAGCTGTATATTATTCCGTTAAATATTCATATAAATTAAAAGATATCATCTAGGTTAAGGCTTTTATGTCCAACAGATGACGCTACGAGTACGACGCCCTGAGTTTGCTTTTCTGCGAGGCATTACGCTTTTCTGTGAAAATGAACTAAAGCAGATCATTTTCTATTTATATAAATAAAAATGTAATGTTCGTTTGTTCCTACCGATTCCTTTGAAATTTTGACACAACGCTGCATTCGAATACGCACGTGTTTTTATATAATATACGTGTTGAAATCCCCCCCACTGGGGAGATGGTTAGGATTAAGGCTTACCGTAAAGATCTCTGCTTCTATTTATACTATTTTAGATGCGGTTTTTTGCGTTTTTGATTGCGTTTTAATAGGGTACGTCAACAGAATGTAAACTAAGAAGAAATTTTTCGAAAAATTTCCTCCCCCCCACGGGAAGTGTTATAAATTTATAATAGATACATTTTGAGCCACAACAACGCGTGGCGGGGTCTGCTAGTACAATATAAAAAAGCAGTACCTATCAATTTTATTAAATATCGATCATCGATCTAGCAGCAGCAGCAGTGTCATTTTGTGGTATAAATAATAAAATCCTATTACAAATAAAAATAATAATAATATACTGAATTTCTCATGGCGTACCCTACTAAAACGCAGTCAAAAAACGCAAAAAACCGCATCTAAAATAGTACAGTAGAAGCCGAGTTCTTCGGGGTAATCCTTAATCCTCTACCCCGTGGGAGGAATTTAAAAAAATTCCTTCTTAATGTGCATTAGCATGACATACACACGACATTCAAAATCAGTTTTATGGATAAATAAATGACAACGAACAAAACTGACATAATAGCCAATTATTAAATTGTGCTATTATTGCTATTATGTCAATTTATTATACAGTACATTACAAATGTATTAAACGTACAAACAAATTATATTATATAACATTATTTGCGCTATTAAAATTTACTTTAAGTAAGAATTTTTTCTGTGTTTTTTTACTTTCAACTGATGAAATAAATGATTGATTAATTATTCGAGTGAAAAAATGCAACCGACGGGTAACAAAAAAGTGTAAAATCTGGAGGTCAAGTATGACTTATGAACAGCTTTGTCGCATCCTATCATCGATGTAACAAAACACTGATTTAATATTATATCCATCATTGAAAAATAAACACACCTGTTTGGTTTTGTTAACTGTAGTTTGCTTTTTGTCCAGTACATCAATTGGCAAAGCTTATGGCTTGGATATAACAAACTACCTCGAGATTTGATGAATGTAAACGTCTTCTCTGGTGCAGCATCTCAAGGTTTTGCTGTCAATATATTTTTCATTCATCACAACCGAGTGATGACAGTAGAGAATAAACGATGTAACCTCCTAAATAGTGTAGAATAAACCTAAATGTTTTTGGTGCAAAATAATCGTGAACAAATAATTCTCTATCAAGTATGATCTCCGTAGGACAGACTCTGATTACAAAAATCTTGTAAATGTTCTTCCAGTTGTATTTGGAAGTGTGTACCTTGCAAATCTAATGATTAATTGTATAATATCTCTTTATCAATCCTAAAGTATTTATAAGGGAAGGTGGTCCACAGAGAGATAGTTAAGATTTTTGATATTTACTGCTCAACAAAACCGTGATTATGTATATAATTAAAAATTGTTTAAACCCTAATTAAAAGACATTATAGTTAATTAATTGGCACAGTGCGATTATTCTACATAGCTTACTCTTCGATGTGATGAAAGTTTAATGTTGTTGTTTGGAACTATAGAATACAATAAGGGTGCGATTGTGCAGACGCGAGCAAGCGAGAATATGTGGCGAGAAGAGGTGAGAAGCGATAAATATCAAACTCTGTCAGATATGCGCGAGAACCAGAAATTAGCTCTCGCCAACGAGTTTTCTCGCTTCTCCATGGTTTTCCTTTGCGAGGAAACTAAATTTGCATCTGCATCATTACGTATTTTAACGTAGTCGTAGCTTTTATAGAAAGCCTGGTTTATTTCTTTTTAGGAGTTCTTTGCACTTTTGTACAGTTCTTTTTTCTTTTTGCAATTGTCTTCGGTAGTGGTGCCGAAACTACGTCCCCCGGGCCATATTTGCGAACGTATTTGGCACATCATTTATAAAAAGTGATAGAAATAGGCTTACTTTCTGAAGTTAAACAGAAACTATTTCTTGATCCTCCATGTTACTGGTTATCAATATGTTTTTGGTGGCATACCCTTTAGATGAAAATACGATTCTCGAGTAGCCTTTGTACAGGGTGTAGAGTCTTCTACACGTGCATCTCGGATTATCGCTGAAGAGCAATGACAATTCGATGCACTCGTATAGAAGCGCCTTAAGCGAATAAGATTAATTTCCATAATTTATTGTCATGCAACATAATCACGTACTATATTTATTACACAAATATTGAAGAAGAATAATAAAAAATGTCTTTGTAAATCCGTTTATTAACCAATTTGCATTTTTTAAAAAGAGGTATAGCCTCTAATAAAAGATCGTCTCTGCAAATTAAGATTGTTTATATTTTATTCTTATATAATACGTATCTTTGGACGTATCTCAGCATGTTTTTAGGAATCTTGATTTGGACTTTTTTTCCTATTTTTATTTTTTAATAAATTTCTACTCTAATATGTACATTTCGGGTGTTCTGACACACCAGAACAGGCGTATCAGAATTAGATTCCGTATCCGTGAGAGTGGCTCACAGGATAGTTCAAGGAAATACACACGCAATTGCTGGAACAAGTCTTTCTAAGTGCTGTATTACGTTAGCCTTCGCAGTTGAGTCAATAGCTGTGTCTATGCTGAACATAAAGCTGTGCAATGTTAGGAAGAATTCAAATTTTACTTGCTCCGAGTAGCTCGTCCAGAACATTCGGGACATCTTGCATCCGAACGAAATGTTTTGTTAGAAAAGTAGAGAATTAACCGGAAGCGCTGCATGTTAATGTTACATTACACAGAGGAAAAGAATCAATACTAGCTTTGACTTTAGGGCCGAATAAAAAGAACATTTTCTAAGCATGGTCTTTGAAGTCTTTAATATTTATGGACAGCAAATCTGCGTAAGTGTGAAGCTTCTATAATTTTGCACGATTTTCTGCATTTCTTAAATTTTTCTACCACGGGAATGTTATGTTTTTTATTGCTTCACGACTACTCATTACTGTTCTAAGTTGTTCTCTCCAACGATTGAGAGTTAAGTCATTTCTGGTTATTTCTTGTGCCTTTAATGTTTTCCATGACCACGAAGATATAGCAGCTAGTTTTCGTTGTTTTATAGGAAAAGACTTGTATTCTTCAACACTGTCCTTAAACGGTGTGTCTTAACGTCATTGTTATGATTTTTAGACGAATTTAATAATAATGTGTTTTTTTTTGTGTTTAAATAAAAGTTTTGTTTTAGCATTGAATACGTTCTATTTATTTTTTCTACAAGAGACAGTTACTTTTTTTCACTACCTTTAATCACAGGTTGGCGAAAAAAACTGAAATCGAATATTAAAATTTTCGGCTTTTAAAGAAAATAAATTCATTTAAATAAGTAAACAGCACGAAATTCAAAAAATAAATCATACTTTTGTACACAATTTTTACATATCTTTATATACTATACATGTATTTGTTACAATTTCCGAGTCCTTCGCTCCGTGTTTTACTGTCTTATGAACAAATATTGACCATACAAATAAATCCTCCTAAATATTCAAATTTTAAATGTTTGAGGTTTTAATTAAAAGACGAAAAATATACTGTACTATCAAAATATTATTAAATAAAATCCTCGATTAAATCTTGGAAGAAAGATTGAAATAATGACAGAATCTCTGGTTTGCTGGAGTGCGTTGTTAGTGATTTTACGTCTGCATACGTACAGAAACTCTACCGGTAATTCAATTATCTAGAACGTAGGATTTAATTATATCAAATCCAAAATCGTATTCAATAATCACTTGATTATTTTGACATATTCACACGAAGATAAATATTCGTGCATTTGAGCTTCTTGCAATAATCGATGGAAGTGATCCCAAGACAAGCATTTTTATAACGGGTTCAAATTTTTATTGAATTTTGATGGATATTTGACGTATACGCTAATTAGGTAACAAAAAATTCCGCAGCTTTTTCTTCATACTTTTCCCGTTAGCAATAGAGCCAGACCATTGAGAATTGAGCTCCTCCGCATCCCTCTCCCGTTGGCCATACCCAAATCCACGACTAAGTAACTACCATTGTTCGGTGGTATTATCCACTCGGCTATTGATGGGCACTTATTAGAATTAAGAAAGTACTATTAGGAAATAAAAAACCTTAATTGTTAGATGGGAAAAATTAAATATTTACAGGCTTAAACACTTTTGATGTTGCCTGTCTCAGTAATGTCAGCGTGTCTGTTTGGCGCTATATCGTTGTCGCAGTAGTTAAGCGAATACAATATATATTTTTAAAAATTATATCCCTTTAAACTGTTTTTGTAAAAAAAAAAAATATACGATAAAATACTTTAAGAATCGAGATATTAAATAAAATAAATAATAATAATTATTGTGAAAGTAATAAATAATA
Source organism: Centruroides sculpturatus (assembly GCF_000671375.1). NCBI lineage: Eukaryota > Metazoa > Arthropoda > Arachnida > Scorpiones > Buthidae > Centruroides > Centruroides sculpturatus. Next base: position 316,758 of record NW_019384596.1, on the reverse strand, counting down.
AAAGGAGGAAGAGAGTGACATAAATTCAATCCTGTATCATGATATAAATCATATTATACGTGATATTAGAAGTTTAACAATACTGTATTCTTTAACTTAATTACTGCTCGCCACAGTTTTTTCCTTATGCCATTAATCACGAATGAGAACGGCGGAATGGTCGAGCGGTAAAGACTTCAACCTACGGCTCTGGGCACCCGAAAACTAATAGGGCGGGTCTAAAATGGAAACGTTTCCGGCATGAATTTTCAGGGAGCTGTCGTCATCTATAGATACATCGTTTTATTACTGTCGTCTAAACCAGTGTTTCTCAACGGGGGCGATATCGCCCCCATGTAGGCTTTTTTCCATGTTGAGGGAGCGATTAGTAACAATTTATATTCTGGGGCGAAAAACAATTTTCTGGGCGATATAGTAAAACATTATATTAAGAATAATTAGGTATTTTATTCGTTATATCGTACAATAATTAAATAAATAACATTATACTAGTCACTAGTCTATTCGATGCAGTATGAATTTGGCGTTAGCCTTGGCTTTTGGCATCGGAATTTTGAGGGGAGCAATACTACGTAACGGTTTTATTGAAGGGGACGATACTACGTTGAAGGGGGCGACGATTCGTTCGAGGTTGAGAAACACTGGTCTAAACAATAAATACTTTAAATGTTTTAATTTATTTTCCTATAAATATACAGGAAAAATATTGATGTTTATAAAATATGAAATATTTATATATTTACTCATTCAATAAATTTAAAATGATTAGTTTGTTTATATTACGCATTTAACTTTCTACAAATAATGTAATAATCACTGTTCACTGTCTTTATTCCTAACATTTACTGTTAGACTGTATAATCATTCCTTTCAAAAAATTAAATAGCTCTTTGTAAGAAAAATATAAAGGAAAACTATCAAAAATTTAAATGTAATTTACAACTTATTATTCTTAAGCAATCAATGTTAATGATTTGTATCTATAACTAAAATAAGGAAAAACCTACAAATAAGCGCTTAAAAACTGGTTTTTATTTCAGCCAAACATTGGAAAAACTTAAACTAATTAGCGCTTGTTTAGCCTATAATATATAAACTGTTAATATATATAAAGTAAAAAAATGCATTTAAAGAAATACATAAATTTTCTTGCAGGAAGAAGTACAATTGACCCCTATAACACTGTTGATAATTCCGTTTTATATGAATTCCATGTTGTACGAGTCACTTAGATTTTACAAATACGTGTGCCGGGCCGCGAACGGCTCACGTATTTGTAAAATCTAAGTGACTCGTACAACATGGAATTCATATAAAACGGAATTACCAACAATGTTATAGGAGGATCAACTGTAATTTATTACATTTATTTTACAATTGTTCTTTATAGGCTTCTCTCCGCCTCTACTTAATATTTTCATATTTTATATATTCGGATGATTTTGAATATAAATGAATGCTATTTCGCTTTACAATAAAATAATGTGAATTGGTACATCGTTTTCAACACATTAAATTCTTTCAATTAATTTCTTTCAATTATACTCAGCCAGCGTTAATTAATTATGTTTTCGATGGTTGTAAATGGGCCTTTAGCAGGACTTATTTAGTCTCTAAGGCCCTCGGTGGTCAAGCGGTTCCGTTCCCTAAACACTGGGAGTTCGCGCCTGGCTAGGACGGGCTGGCCACGTGGAGTTTTCTGGGTTTTCTCCACGTCTGTAGGGCCCAGCTACCATTAAAAAGACCTCCCGGAAGGCACCCCTAGGCAGATCCCCCAAGTGTTGCGCTACCATAACTTAACTAAACAAACAAGTTTTCAATTTAAGCAAATGTTTGGGGATTCTGCTATTTCAGATAGATTTAAATACAGAGGATGATCGGTTAACGAACATAATCCGTTCCAAGACTTTGTTCGCTATCCGAATTGTTCGTTAACTGATTTTACCATTTTCGTTAACTGATCGATTTACCATAGGTTTTAATGGGAATTTAATTAATTCGTTCTGGAGACCCCAAAAATAAAAAAATATATATACTTTCTTACTACATTTATTTATATGTAGTAATAAAAATACATACACGCATAGTCTTGCGTTTTTATTAGTCATGTTTTTTCCGTTTGAAAGGGTTAAAGACTCTGTCTAATGTCGATTACTTTTCTCTCTTCTTCAAGATTTTTCGTAAGTAATTAATAGCATTGTAATTGTAGAGATCCCCAAGCTTATTAACCTCAACCCGGTTTGGATGCCATTCTAAGACCATTGTTCTGGCATCTTCCCACTTCTTCAAAACATAATACTTTTTAAATAATATATATCGGCATTAATCCTCTTTTTCAGAAGAAAACATATCTCGCCGAGTTTCTTGGTATTCTTCATTCGATAGTTCTTGGCGTTCTTCTGTCGTCAGATCCGTTTCGGGTTCCATTATGAGCTCTTCGATGTTCTTTATTTCTCAGGTATGATTTTTGTTACTCCTTTAGTTGCTCGAGTCTTGTCGATTATACAGAATCTTTCTTAGATAAGATTGAACTGCGGCCTACTGTAGACCTGTTCGAGCCATACTGCCCAGCAACATCAGACATCTTCTGCCTACTCTCTCTCTACCTTTGCTATTATACTCTCATCTTTCGAAAATAAAAACAGACGTAAAACTTAACGAGTGCCCGCCCGACAGTCTCGTGAATACATAAAAGAATTGTTTTGTCAGAAAAATAAAAGGCTGGAATTACGAGGGAGAGTTTCAAAGTTCGGAGGAATACTATCGGATCGGTATATACCGACTTGAGCGTCGATGTCGACGTCTCCCGCGCTCCGAAAAGTTTCGAATTGTTGCCCGAAAACAAGAGAAGACCAATCGGTATTCATTATTTTACGTCGCTTCTTCTTGTGTTCGTTCTGTGAGGTGTTCGTTATCCGAACATGTGTTCGTTGACCGAACATAAGAATCTTTCGCGAAAGTATTCGTTATCCGATCTGTTCGTTAACCGATCACCCACTGTATAGCAAAGTAAAGTTTATGTACGTAAAGTCATTTGCTTTGGTATCGTATTTTATGCCCAATTATTACTGCAGTGCAAGGCGGAGTGTGCTATCTTCTTTTATTTGATGAAAAAAGTTTAAATAATGACTAAAAAAAGAAACAAATAGATATAATAATAAGGATAAAATTAACAACGAATATTTAAAAGTCTGTATTATTAGTCACAATTCAGCAAGCGATCTTGAAATTTTTGGGCAAGATTTGAATGGCCTAAACGACTATCTATCAGTGGCGTGCCGTTATTGGAAGCGGTGGATGCGCCGCTTCCCTCGTATTTTCTAAAAAATAAATACATATTAATTTTAATTATATGAAAATAATCGCACAATATTTTATTATAACCGCATTACGTGTCTTATTACAAATTTCTATACTACATGTGAAAAAAAAGATATGATCGCTATTGTATATTCGAATATTAGTGGCGGAGTGGAATCTCTGTATTGTCAGCATCCAAAAAGCCAGGTTCACGCACGCGCTTTACAGAGCACCAACCTCATCCGGTTTAGCCGGTGGAAGCCTACGACCTCGGGTGGATGCTACGCGTATACCGCATCCAATTGTACTGTACCTGGGACCGGTTCCGGGCCGTTAACCGCCCTCGCCCGATTACGCGAATCGCGTATAGATTTATAACTTAACCCAACCGATAAGAATTTACTGGTACGTTTTTACGATAGTTCTGTATAGTTGACAGGGGTTTAAAAAAATTCATTAAAATATTTGATATTTTTATTCCGCTCTCCCATCTTATATTACGGATTTCAATGTTAAATCGGTCATATTACGATTTCGTACATCCCATCTTTAAGGGGATGTAGGAAAAAAACGTGTACAATTCTTGTATAATGTTAAAAAATTAAGCGTTACTTCGACAGCGTCATTTACGACTAAATTTAATGAATGAGAGAGAAACACGAGGTACGGAAAAAGCTCTAGAATTTATTTTCCTTACATTTACGATTTACGTATCCGTTTGTCGTAAAAATTTGTCTTTCCACTTTTTCCCCGAGACTACAAATATTCGAGTACGAAGTAACCGGTTTCGACTTATTTTTACTTAAGTAGTAGTTAAATAATTAAGCCATTAGGGAAATGGGGACGTAAACAAAACCCTGACGAAAGAGCCGGAATATTACTTAAAAGCTTAACCGACCCAATCTCTAGCCGAGTACAATGGGGACCGATTTTTTCGTAATATTAGATGTAATAAAGACAGACATTTTTCCAGTTCGACGAGAGTGACAGAAAAGTTGTAAATTTTGGAAATTTCCGTGGCCCTAAAACGAATTAGTTAGAAAACAAATGACTATTAAGTTTAACGTATTTAGATTTTTACAGCTATGGTGAGAAACGTTTAAAATCTACAACGGCCCCGTCGCGTCCTTTGATGTATACTAATGATGCGACAAAAGAGGCATTTGACGTTGACCGGTATAGGCACCCCGGGGATTTGGCAGTCCGCGTGCATGCGCGCTCCGCAACCTCTTCGATTCCATCCATTAGCCACTCGTAGGGAGCTATTTGACTAAGCGCATTGTTTTAAGATTTAAAAAGTAAGGAAGATTTTATGTTATTTTTATGTACATTTCTTTACAAAGCTAGATTTAATTATAATTTTTTTAAAAGTATATTAATATAATTGAAGAATATTTTGTACCGGGTATGTACCGGTACATCCACCACATATTTTATTTCACCGAGTAAGTTTTTATTATTTTATTTTTAATTGTAGCCCTTATATCGTGACTAGCGATTCGGAATGTAATTGTGATATTAAAAATGCATTTAGAGAAGTCTACGGTTTTTACTGGCTTATCGAATAAACGATACGAATGGACCCTAGACAGTCGCTAACACGGCACGCCACTGCTATCTATAGATGGAACTATTGTAAAATGGGCCTTATTTAATAAGTTTCAAAATTATTTGAAAGAATACGACGAGAGAGTGACAAACATCGGGTCGTGTGGTTTACACGTTCTGCATAATTTGTTCAGTGTTGGTTACCAAGACATAAATTGGAATGTTAAACTTTTCTCTATTTTATTTTATGACGTTTCTACTAGGTGTGAGGATTATACAAAAGCTATTTTCACTTATACATCAGTATATCGAAGCAATAGATGAGAAAAAGTGTAGGGAACCAGAACAAAGTCTTATTAAAAAAAATCTAAAGCGGTAAGCTTAACCTGTTAATTTATCGTTTTCAACTCTAATGTTATAGTAATGGTAGCGAATTTTGTTGTGTCAATTTTAAATAATTTATTACAAAAATTTACTATATACGTTACAAACAGACACCACTAACGTTTACTGTAATAAATAGTAAATAATTTTAACATTTTTTAAAAATAAAAACGCTTTTATTGGTCATGTTTTTCGAGATTAAAGGTAGAGGATGATGTGGATAGGCCCTACAGTGCATTTACACGATTAAATGTTATATTTATTGATAGTTATGTTTATCGGGATTAGGGGCAGGTAGGACGGTGAACCCACCGTCCTACCTTCCCCTAATCCCGATAAACATAATATAAGAAATATACGGACCACGAATATATATTCTTATTCAGTGTTTTTATACCTTGTACTTTGGAATCCTACGAATTAGTATTGCTTATTATCTCACGTGTCGAAACTTTGACCATGCCCTTGACAAATCCTGCAATTTTATTTTGCTAAATGTCTCACGATTACATCAGTAATCAAGGTGAGACATTTAGTAATTAAGGTTTTTCAATGAAGACAACTCGTCAAAATGATAACCTTGATTTTAATTGTCTACGGCTATTATCATTGCCTTACATTTTAATAATAATAATAAATTAAATTATTATTTTAAATTAACTATTCGTATTTTACTATTATATTAAATAGTATTTTAAAAAGCTAATTTTATATGATAATTTTNTAAATATATATATATATATTTATAAGTTATTTGTTTAAAATAATATAAAAATAATCACGAATTATCTAAAATTTTATTATTAATATAACTGGCATTTCGCTAAATTTGGTTGAGAAAGGTTAAACCTAAAGTAGAAAATTACTTCTGTTATCTTCTGAAAATACATTCTCCTGTCGACATTTGAATTATTTCTTTTTTGTCCTTGTCACAGAAATGAGAAGGAAGAAACCGCAGTTGATTCAAACAGGATATTTATTCTAAAATATTAAAATTAGTGACGAATAACTCCGAAGATTACAAGAAGTCATCAAAAATTCGAGAAAAAATTCTCCAAAATAAACGGGATGGTTGTTCGTATTCTGCTGTAAACGTGACTTTCTAGTTTAAAAAAGAAGAAAATTATGTTGGCAACAACTATATTATTATAAATATTTTTTTGGAACAAGTCCTTGAAGCAATTTACTTTTATTCTTAACGGATAAAATGGTAAAAGCTTGACCAATTTTGGGATAGAAAAATAAACAAAAACAATATTTCGTGTACGTAAGTCGTGTTCTTCGTCTTACAAGTTGTACTTTTATTTATTTATTTATTTAATAATGCAATTTTTACGTTTTTTCTAAAGTTTATTTTTGTTGAGAGAATAGAATGCCAATTGGCTGTGATATTTCCAAGGTTATCCTCGCAACCGCTAGCCAGTTCGATAGTATGCACTTTTCTTGAGACAGTCACTCTGGTTTTAATACACACCACTTAAACAAGTATAAGACAATATTGCTGTAAGTACCACTTTTATATTGAACTTTACCCATTATTGTAAAAATTATATATTGTTATTTTTGCAAATTATATATATTTATATCGTTCGTATAACAACGTGAAAAATCCAACTTTAAATATAGATAAGAATAGCTATCAGTTAATTATACTAATTAAATTCTTTTCGCAAATTAATATTTGTTTAAAATTATTTGTACAAAGAATTATTTTCTAAATAGTTAACGAGATACTGTACGGTACATGTAGTATAATATACGATTCAACTTACATCCCGTTCAATTACGACATTTACTCGTGCATGTGGAGTGTGATATCACTTTACTGTTCTAAGTTGTATAGCAACTGCTATTATTGCAAATAATGTCAAAACACATTACAAAAATAATGTACTATAAATTTGTGGGCAGCTTACAACTTGAAAGTTATTTTAGGAAATATGTAAGTACTGTTTTCGTCGATTTATTTATAAATGCTTGTGTAATACGTGCTGTGCTTTATTAGTTTTAGCCATTTAGAAAATAATAATAATAATAATAATAACCTTGCCGTAAGTAGGTAGGTGCAATGAGTGGAAAGCAATGAAGGGGAGTCTTGAAATAAAACTGACAAAAAAATTGTCAACTATTTTGTAATATTTTCGCTTATAAATACACGTAAGTGCGAGATTGTGTATTTGTGTACGAGAAACAATCGTTTATAATTAATATCATATTTGTTTTATTATTGTTATTCTCTAAAAATTAAGGGATTCAAAGAAACCTTGCACAGAACTAGTTACGACACTGATAAAAACAAATGTCGTATATTTCATTAGTAAACTTTTGGCATGTGCTCAGAAATAATCCAACAACGAATTGCGTAATTAAGTAAAATCTTCATTAAGTTCGACTCCACTCGAGATATCAAATGACTCTCTCTATCTCCCCACCCCCTCGACCTTTAACCACGAAAATCGAATAACATCAACCCCCCTAATATACAAACCTCCCTGCAAAATTTCAGAGATTTTCGACTAAAAGCACAGAAGTTATTAAAGCTTCAAAGTGTCCCCCACACGCTAATATCCATACATACAAAAAAAAAATCCCCCAAAGTTTTTGTATTTCTCGACGTTTCAAGGTGCCGAATCCAAAAATTTAATAATATTGAAATGTCATTTTTTGACTAATTGCCATACTTTTCCCCTGTTTACATACGGGAAAGTAAAAACAATTAATTTTCCCTTTAATGTAGTAGTATCTCCATAAATCATAATTTCCTAATAATATCTCTAACTTTTCAAACCTTTGTGATATTATCGTTTAAATGATCTAAAAGGCATTTATTTTTTTGTTGGTCAGATTTTAATTAATATATGATTAAAAATTACAGTCGACGTCACAATAAATAATTAGGATTTTCTAAATTATTTATTCCTTTTTTTTTTAAACCCACCGGGAAATTTTTCAACGCATTTACAACTGCAGTTATTATATTTTATTTATTTTAAAGGAAAACTTTTGTAATGTAGAATCTATATAATATTACATGCTTATTGTATAAACTTTAAAAATGTTTAATATATTTTTATACCGTATTTCCTGTAATAATGGCGATTATTATACAGCAGTGATTCTTAAAATGGGCTCTAACCGGATCATAAAAGAATCAAGGGAAAGGTTGAAAGGCAAGGGAGATAAACAAACAAATATATAATATAAATACAAACGATAATGCAAGAAATACAGTACAAAATTGGAAAAAAATACAGAAAAAAGTGGATTTAAATAACATTCTTACATTACTTTTTCGTGATATTATTTATTGATTTTCACAATATATAGAGTATATAGAGTAACACAATACAATAAACTGAGGAACTGAGCTGTTTGAATTGGCAAATGGAAAGGATCAAACCTAATAACTATTTTATGCGTAGCCTTGACTACGCTGTATAATTTTCTTTTAATAACTATTGGAAACTGAAGGCGATTGACAATATTAGTATGCTGCTCTATAAAAGACGTGGGTTCTTGCGGAATTCTCAGAAATTTTTCTGGTTTGTTTAAATTGACCTTGACATGTCGACTCTTGCCGCAATAGATCTATTGTGGATCTGGACGAATCTGTGATGGGCATAGCAAAGAAATAATTTCTTTACTATCCGCAGTCGGAAAGAATTAATTTTAAAAAAATATTGATAACATAGCAATTTCATTACATATCAATTCAATTATGTTTCGTCCCATTGATTTTTCATAATAATAACTACAGTTTTACCTCTGAGACATATACAGTCGACCCCCTATAACACTGTTGATAATTCCGTTTTATATGAATTCCATGTTGTACGAGTCACTTAGATTTTACAAATACGTGTGCCGGGCCGTGAACGGCTCACGTATTTGTAAAATCTAAGTGACTCGTACAACATGGAATTTATATAAAACAGAATTATCGACAGTGTTATAGGGGGTCGACTGTATTGTATAGTGTTATAGCTTGGTAGTGTTCGTTTATTTTCAAAATTCAACTGGAATTACGAACCTTCCGCCCTGTGGGCACTAAGATGGGCTCTTTTAGTAAGCCCATTATGGATTGGTATCTCGATTATTATTTATCTTTTCAATTTCAATAGTAGTAATGCCGTTAAATAATAAAAAAATTGCATTAAATATCACTCTTTTTGACGAAACTTTACAATTTTTTCAGCTATTTTAAACAATGAAGCCCAAGGGATTTTTAGCCAGACATCTCTCCGAATGGCTAGCCAAATTAGGACAAATGATAGCGAGACATCCCTTTCTGTTTTTATTCAGCTTATTAATTTTCACGGGAATTCAAAGCGTCGGATGGCTGAAGTTTCATCATTTGCAAGATTTCGATTACTTGTATTATATTCAACGAGGCAGAACTCAAAGAGATCGAGAAAAAATCGAACAAATATTTTCTTTTAATAATTCTGAAAATCTGGACTTAGGAAGAATGACTCGACTTTTGAGAGCGGCTGTTGTCTTGGTTCGTGCTAAAGATGGAGGTAGCGTTTTCAGAGAAGACATTGCAAAAGAGATCATTCATTTAGATAATGAAATATATAAAATAAATGTGTCATTCGATGGGCAGACGTGGAATTTCAGTTCTCTTTGTGCAAAATGGTGGTTCGGTAGTTGTATCCATAACAGTGCGTTACAAATCATGAACAGGCTTAATGATTTTCAGAATGGAGTATTTAGACCCGTTTATCCGATCGATAAAACCTCTTTTAAAGACAGTATTATAGCTATAACTGCTACAAATCTTGGTGGTGTTGAAACGGACAAGAATGATCGTATCGTTTCAGCTAAAGCAGTTAGGTTTATTTTTCAACTAGATTTTCGAAAAACATCTTTGAAAAATGTTAATTATGCCTGGGAAGAAAAATTTTTAAATGAGGTAACATATAACCCTTTAATTAAAGTATTTAATTAGTTTCTAATACAATTTGATGTTTAATGAAACTTTATTTTAGTTTTAATATATTCATTAATTAAGGATTATAAAACCAGTTATATTAAATGTTTTTTTAAATATCAATAAATGCTTTCTTAACTAGTAGATATGTCCATAGGCCCATTGCTTTTTGTCCGGTAAGCACCCTTCCCGGGCAAAAAGTAAGAACAAACGTTAAAATCAAAACTATATTAAGATTGGTACTTTAATAGCTTGTGTGCTGTTTAAAGTTGTTCAAATCGAGCACACGTGTCTTCTAAAGAACTTATCATACAAAAACATTCAAACAATTGATTAAAATCGATTTATAGACCTCCTCCTGGATGAGAGGATTGTCCATGAAAAATTTTATGATGCGGCTAAGCCAGCATCATAGGCCCCATCACAGCTTAGTCAGCGGTACCTATATACAGTATATATAATACTGGTACAAATACTGTACATACTTTCGTTTTCATCACGTAAACTTAAGCTACTGTTACTTATCTTTACACAGATTGTAGCTAATAGACCTAGTGCTGATGGAAAAAATATCAGCCGCAATTTTTTAACCTTGCCCCTTTAGCCTCCAGCAATTATTTCTGGCTACGGAACTGTTTTAGAGTTGTAATTTTGCAACTGTAAGAGTTGCAAAATTACAACTCTAAGACAGTTCCGTAGCCAGAAATAATTGCTGGAGGCTAAAGAGTTGTAATTTTACACAACCGGGAGATTAACACAAAAATAACAAAAGAATTTTAACATAAAGTTGTTTTGACAACTTCTATAACGAGTTTTTATTCTTTTTATTTATTATAAGTGATTTTGTTGTGTCCAAAATTATTATAGTCAATGATTTATTTCTCAATTTTATTTTTCTATTTCATAAGTTAGTTTATTTGTTTTTAGTACAGTAGAGTCTCGATAATTCGAAGCCCCACCACTCTTCAAATCAACTGTGTGACACACTGAAATTGTAAACACACCGACAGGTGTTCCTACAATTACAAAAGTACATCAACTTTCAATTTATTGCGTTGTAGCTGCCAGAAAACAGTTGCAGTTTAAAAAACAAAAAACGCTTGTTACTTCTTAGCGTGTGGTTATGTACAGTGTACTGTCGTACAAACACAAGAAAATAATCACATTAATTAACGCCTTTACTTATTATTGTTTTCCATTGTATGTAGGCCTATATTCCGTATATTTCGAGATTGTCTCATTCCCGATCAACTCGAACTATCGAGACTCTATTGTATTTTGTTTTTTAAAATACTTATAATTAGAGAATTGATAGAGAAATTAGCATATACAGTGAGTGATCGATTAACGAACATAATTCATTCCAAGACTTTGTTCGCTTACCATAGGTTTACCATAGGTTTTTATGGGAATTTGATTAATTTGTACTGGAGATCTCAAAAAATAAAAAAATATATACTTTCTTACTACGTTTTTTTATACGTAATAATAAAAATACATATATACACGATCTTGCATTTTTATTAGTCATGTTTTTTCCGTTTATGGGTGTTAAAGGATCCGTCTAACGTCGATCGCTTTTCTATCTTCTTCAGAATTTTTCAGAAGTAATTAATAGCATTGTAATTGTAGAGATCCCCAAGCCTATTAACCTCAACCTGATTTCGATGCCATTCTAAGACCGTTGTTCTGACATCCTCCCACTTCTTCAAAAGATCTTTAATAGCAAATATCGGCATTAATCCTCTTTTTCAGAAGAAAACATATCTTGCCGAGTTTCTTGGTGTTTTTCACTCAAGAGTTTTTGGCGTTCTTCTGTCGTCAGGTCCGTTTCGGTTCCATTATGAGCTCTTCGATGTTCTTCATTTCTCAGATATGATTTTTGTTACTCCTTTAGCTGCTCGAGTCTTCTCGATTATACAGTATCTTTCTTAGATAAGATTGAACTGCGGCCTACTGTAGACCTGTTCGAGCCATACTGCTCAGCAACATCAGACATCTTCCCCCTCTACCTTTGGTATTATATTCTCGCCTTTCGAAAATAAAAACCCACGCAAGACTTAACGAGTGCCCGCCCGACAGTCTCGGGAATACTATAAAAGAATTGTTTCCGTCAGAGAAATAAAAGGCTGGAATTACGAGGGGGAGTTTCAAAGTTCGGAGGAATACTATCGGATCGGTATATACCAGGATGAGAGTCGACGTCGACATCTCCCACGCTCCGAAAAGTTTCGAATTGTTGCCCGAAAACGAGGGAAGACCAATCGGTATTCATTATTTTACGTAGCTTCTTCTTGTGTTTGTTCTGTGAGGTGTTCGTTGACCGAACATAAGAATATTACGCGAAAGTGTTCGTTATCCGATTCGTTCGTTAACCGATCACCCACTGTAATCTTATTTAGCGTATAAAATAAATATAAACAATCTCATCGATATAAAGACTAAAGAGAACAAAGTATGAAGATAAATTATTATGTATTATGAACAATATTTTATAAGTTAAATTATTGGTGTTATTAGTAATCTTTAGTAATTTTTTTGTTTTAATTAATCAAAATTTTCGTCTTAGAATATATATATATATATATATTAATAATAAGAATATATTTTTATCCTATTTTTAAAAGGATTTGAATGTGGTTTGTTATTTAAACTGGTTAATGAACTTTTTCCTTGTATTGAATGATACAGCAATTTCTTTCCATAATACCTAATATTAAATCGCATTTTAAACTAATTTTAATTCTTTAACATTCTTCCTCGTATTTTTTAAAACCGTTTATACGGTAGTTTTATCAGAGTGTTGCTATTTATTCAAACATTGTATCCAAAATGGCGATAAGAAATTTGCTTAATTTTCACAACCATACACCATACCTTTTATAATATTGATCAATTCTGCAAACAGCTAAATCCATTCCCCATAAAACAGAACTCGTAGACAATTCCAAAAGGGATTAACGAGCTGAATGTTTCTTCCAAATAAACATTATCGGGTTTAATTCAAGAATTGAAGAAGTCGTTAAGTAAAGTTTTGATAATTAATGAGTAATTATTGAGATAAAAGCAAATAAGAAATTCAATTCGTTTGTAACATTAATTCGCAATTAGTAATTACAGTTTACAAATTTATTATGAAATAATTTCCTGCTTTTATTCTCCCTGCTAAAATGTGTTAGTGGTACGAAGTCATCAGGGGTTGTACAGGGCCTGTGAGGAAATGCTTGTATACGCATTTCCTCACATGCCCTCAAACCAATCTTTTATAAAAACAAAAACTGCCTCAAAGAGAAATTTCTGAAGTCAACACTGTACAATACACGGAGCTCCCTAATTCAGATTGGCCCGGGCCCCGTAAGATCTATCAATAACACTCTACCGCGTGACGCTTTTAATACACGATTATAAAGAGTAGATTTTGATAAAACGATATTTTCGTTACAATGAATCGTCACTTTCTGACCTATACATATATATATAGGCATAGATATTTAATTTGTATTTATATATAATACATAAATTATTATTATCAAGTAGGTAAGACGTGTATTACATCGATTTAATGTCTACTTATCAAAATACTGTATGTAAAAATTTATTCTTCATATAAATTATAGAGAATAACTATATATGTATATATATATTTATAAGTTAATTACTATTTAATTCACACGAAGGATAATTACAGCCGTGGGGCATAGTGGCTAGAAATGAAAACGTGTTCGACAAGTTATCATCAAACATATGCAATATTTCTTCGAATTATTGTTTAATTTTTTTCCTCCTACTTATCCTGTAGATATTTCTATAGTTTAATATTAACTTTATTTCGAATGTCTAAGAAATATCTATGCATTGTATTAGGCTATACACTTACGAATAGAAGAATTCTTTATGATTTTCGGCAAATACTCCGAAAAAATTTACATTTTCCTCGATTGATAAATTACAGTAATACCTCGACTTACGCGAACCCGGAGTTACGCGATTTTCAAATCTCGTCGATTCGTCTTTTGAGCGCCAATGATTACTCACTCTCCCCACACTATTGTTCGGCTTATATGTTCGGACGTGTCGCTCGGAATCCACACATAGCTATAATTTATTTTGTGTTATTTATTTCTGTGTTATATCTACGGAGACTCGAGAGACTCTACTATGTCATCCAAACAAAGTAGAACTGATTCTTCCGCATCAAACAAGAAAAGAAAAACTTTATCTTTGGAATGTAAAGTTAACATTGGGTACGTTCGTAAAGTCGAACGAGTTAAACGAGAATGACGTCATCGTTATTCCTATTTCGTTAGACTTTTCGAACGATTCGTTACTAACGCGTTTAACTCGTTTGACTT